>NC_056746.1:674264420-674564420 GCF_019279795.1 Protopterus annectens
AACAAGAATCTACAAATTAAACTATGCATTAAGCTTTGCATCTCAGTGGATTATTTGCATTGCATGCTTCTGCAGAGCTTAAAATGACAATTACCATGACATTTTTAGCAGATTTGCAAAAAAATCCTTCTATAATCTGATAAGCTAAATGATTCATTTGTTTCTTTCATTAAAATGAACAAAAGTAATTAATTTCTTTTTTTGTCAATTTTTTTATTGAACTTTGTGTAAGGAAATCAACAACAGTAATGAGATATTGTAAATACAAGCAGTGACAACAAAAGCAGAATAAAATGCAAAATAAAATTGACAGAAGTCAAAAACTATATGCATACATTAACTTGTCATTATATGAAACAACAGTATCATTAGAATTGAAAGACTACAACTTGATATATACAATTGATGCATTTTTGTTTCAGCTTTGGTTAAAATAAGGCAATACATCGTAAGCATTAGGATGCTATTACCAAAAAATAAATTAATAAAAATAAAAAAATAAGCTTGTGAACAAAAGAACAGGACTAAAAATATGAAGAACGCCTGTATCACCAGAGTTGCAAATGGAACAGGAGGCCAGATTACCTGGCACAATGTATACGTTATGGAAAATCATAAAACTAGTCCAACATAATTTCTTTAGGGGAATATTATAAATGCAGTAAGAGCATTCTGAACTGGTCTTTCAAGATATCATTAATGTTAGGCCAGATATAGGACTGGTACAAATATGGCATATCTAACATATCATAATGGTTTAGATGAAAGCAATGCATTCTTTTTAAGTAAATGAAAGAGTGTATTATTCTGTTTTATTTCCTGTCATACAGTATTTTTTTTGTTTGTTTTAGAGTGACTCCAGTGATATTAACTGTAACTGCCTAAATACAAGGACATTTATACATATCAATAATTTTAGTCATGGAATTTTTGTTTGGCTATAGGAAATCCTAAACTAAGAAAGGGAAATGAAACCAGTTTATAGGACCATCACTGATGCATATTTTAAGATGGTAATGTTATAAGTTGAAAAAAAATGAGTAACTTAAGTGTAAGATACATGCCAATTACTGGAAGGAGGTCAGTCTGATAAAAATGAGGAGAATCTAAATAGCAGTTAACATGTGAGTGTTTAAAAAGCTTATTGCATGCAAATTAATGTTATTAGAGTTAAGAATGTTGACCCATGATATAAGTCTAAGAAGGTTTTCACTATGAATCAATAATAAATAAATAAATAACATTCAATAAAAGACTAGATCACAAAATTAAATAGCAGGCATGTAGATCAGGAAGATAAAATCCCCAAATGTTTAGGGACAGACACTTGTTCACAAGATAGTCTAACAAACGGGGACCATATACATTTATCTTGCTCATTACATATTGATTTAAATGTACATTGTGACAAAAATGGGTAATGTGTAGTCTAGGAATGATATTTAGTTTCACTGTAGCTGTTGCCTACATTAAAGAGAATTTCATTAGTTACTATCTTGGTATGTCTTAATACATGACTTCCCAGCTGATAAGAATATTAAGAAAACAGTAGTTATGTTATTCTGTAAGAACACAATGCCTAAGCATTTAACTATTTAAGAATTAAATAATCAATGGTTGTCTGTATAAATTAAATAAATATAAGAACATGAATCTTGGCAGGTACTGTTTTCTATACAGGTAGTTGAAAATGTGCAACCATTAATCAACATTTGCAACGAAGGACTGATATAAAAATAATAAAATTAATAAAAGATAAAAAATAGATGTAGTACTGAAAAGAAAAGTATAATTACCTTTACCACAAAATTAGATATATCTCATCTGTTGTTTGATCAAATGCAAAATACTAGTTAAATATCATTTAATGGAATCCTGGACTTATACGTTAATCATTAAGAGGAAACCGATAATCAACCCTATGAATCACTTTTGACAGCTCCAACAGTGTAGAGGGATAAAGCTTTGGCTATGGACTAGCTGAGTAGAATTTAATTAGTATCTCAAGTGCTTGGTTGAGTTACCAGAGAGGAAAGGAGTGCCCATTATGGAAACAGAGGTGTGGAGAACCAGCCACATGCAACTGCGATCCTTTGGAGTAAGAGGTAAAACATGTGATCTGAGGGTTGGCGTGCAGTGCACCAAGCCGCAACATGGTGGTAGTCTTCATGAAGCAAGTGCATAGTGATGTGCAGTTATTCAGGAGAAATATATATATATATATATATATATATATATATATATATATATATATACACACACACACACACACACACACACACACACACACACACACATAGAAAGAGAGAGATATAAATGTAGATATAAATATAGATATATAGATATAGATATAGATAATGGTATAGATATAGATATAGGTATAAATATAGATATAGATCTAGATATAGGTATAGATATAGATATTATAGATATAATATAGATATATATGCTATTATGCAGGAGGCACAATCTCCCGCCTAGGGCAGGAGTTAGGATATATTGAAATACTCTCATAGCCAGGATGCCAGTGAGTGCAAAAGTAACCCTTATGGCTGCCTAAATGATATCCCCACCACATGGCTCTCACACTCATGGTTCTAAGGATGAAACCGATGAGAAAATGAATTGGTTCATTTCCATTTGGTTGAGGCTTGATGGTTGTCTTGCAGAAGGGTAAAATGACCCAAAATCTCTATCAAACACTTTTGTGACAGCTATAGCTAAAGCAAAGACATGCAGTTTTTGCATTTTTTTTTGAGAAGCAATAAAAATGCATAGCTGTCATTTGCTCTAATTTTTGGTATTGTCTTGTGAATCCAAATTGAAAAGGTGAAGTGACAGAAGATAATGTAACTTTCAAACAATTTTTCAGAACATCATAGTATATATTTTTATAACTATATTAATAAGATCTATAGTTTGATAGTTAATTGGGACTAGGAGATCGGAGATTAGCTTAGGTTAGAAAATTGTTTTTCTTTGATTAACGTATAAGTCCAGGATTCCATTAAATGATATAAAGTTAAAAAGACTTAACAAAATGTTGTAGTTGTATGATACTAGTAAGGAGTTTGGATGATAAGCAATGCCATTCTAAAAAAGTAACTAGTATTTTGCATTTGATCAAACAACAGATGAGATTAAAAATTAGCATTTTTCTGCTGGAAGATCAGTTATTTGGGTTTTAATACAATCACTACATTTAGATATTATTTCTTGCTCACAGTCTTTAAGTTTATCTAATTGTGCTTTTTTATTGTTCTTTCTATTTTGTGATCAGAAGTCTAGCTAATAAAGAACCCTCTAAATTCAGATTAGAATGCTACCCACTGAATCTCTAATTTAGTTGAGATGGATCAAGAATTTGTAGGCAACTCAGTTTAAAACTAAAACTATATAATACTTTTTGACTATATAATAAAGTCACACTAAGGATCAATTTCCTACATTTTTGAGCTAATCTGTCAACATCTAAGAAAAGTGATACTTCACATTGATCAGGAAAGAAAGATCACTTCAAAGAAATGTTTATTGTTCCATCAACTCTTGTGGAGAAACAAGAACTTAAAAAGAGATCCATTGATTTAGAGAATTTTTTTTTTAAATATTGAGCTATTATGATAGAACATATGCACTTTGAGCACTGTATTTCCCTTGGAGTTGTTCTTAAAGGGTTATGGTTCTTTAAGTTTCCAAATGGCATTAATATGATGGATCCTTTTTATTACAAATTGGTGGAGTTCTTTAACAAAGCTAGACTTGAATTTCTTAAAAATGTTGATTTATAATAACATTAAAATTGATACTGTGAAAGATAATGTTTATGTTAGTATATAACATTGCCATCAAGGACAAATTGGGGGTGCCCTATAAGCCAGACACAGATCAACCATTAGTAGTCTGTTGTAGCTATAATACAGTGATAGGGATTTAAATCTTTCTACATATGACTTCTTGTTTACATCATGTATCTTCATTGTGCAAAAACCTCAGGTGTTGGTCCAGCTGTTGCAGATGTGTGTTGAGGTACATGCAAAAGGATGCTTTGTACCCAATTATTGGGATGATGAGGGCCAAGTACAATGGCAGTACAACGTCCTTTGCTATAGATGGCCTGCCTGTACTTATGAGTTGTGTCACGTGCAAGGGATTTGTCATCATTGTGGACACATGGTGAGCGATATTCCAATTACTATATAACTGAGTACCCAGATCATGTATTGCTGGGTGTATTCATAGGGGTGTGCTGTCTATGGTGTAATTAGCTTGGGCACTTGCTTATACTTTTGTATTCATTTTGTGTGTTTCCATGGCTCTGGCACAAATCATTTTTGTGCATTAATAGTTTCTGCATTGTATCAGTTGTTTTCATGGATTTAATGATTGTCCATATTTTGCAGTCATCCTTGTAAGACAGTCTCAGTTTGTCTTAAATTCTGCAAACAGGAAAGGGTGTAGTACAGAATCCTGTGGTATGGCCCTGGTCACTGGCCTCTTGCTAGTAGGGAATTCACACACTTTGACAGTAAGAGTCCTGCCGGTGATCCATTTGGCTACTCACCTGGTGATGTATGTGTTTATGGCTAGTTGAGACAGTTTATCTGTAATGGCCTTGACCAGGTCTAGTTAGGCAGGATGTTCAGTCTTTCCCTCATCCATGCCCTTGGTGGCCTTCTTGAAGAAGTCAAACAGATTTAAAAGACATGATGTATCCTTAACAAATCAAAAACGGGCTGTGTACACAGTCGAGAGATTACCTGATTGTCTTACAGATGGGGCAAGTCAG
Source organism: Protopterus annectens (assembly GCF_019279795.1). Classification (NCBI taxonomy): domain Eukaryota; kingdom Metazoa; phylum Chordata; order Ceratodontiformes; family Protopteridae; genus Protopterus; species Protopterus annectens. The sequence goes on from NC_056746.1 coordinate 674,269,207, forward strand.
GCTTATGGTTCTATGTTTCTCTGGGTCAGGTGATGCCTCCCCCCATTCAGATGAATGACTATTGCTGTACACCCTTCTGCCAGAACATAGCCTGTCTGGAGGCTGTGGTTAAGTACAGATATAATTGTGTCTGGTAGGTCAGGTTGCAACTTATTGAAAAGGCAACCAGGGATGTTTGTCAGGGTCCAATGATGCTGTGGTTTTAGCCTTAGATAGTGCACAGATGGGCTGCTACATTGTGAAAATAATCTGAGTAATGTTTGCTTGTATACTTTGGGTGATGTCCAGTGTAGACAGCTTAGTGAAGTTTGATCCAAATCTGTTGGGTAGCAGGTTGTCTAGTTCCTATGGTTGCGTATGTAGGATGCCATCCACAAACAGCTCTGTGCTTAGTTGTGTATTCCCCATATCATATATTCTTACTTAAAAAATGATTTGTGACAACACATCCAAATACAGCCTTTGGTATGCATTGCATGCCACGCAGTTTGCGTCTTCACACAGTCGTACAGCTCTACTTTTGTCAAGTAATTACATCAACTGCACATTTTATATATATATATATATATATATATATATATATATATATATATATATATCTATATATATATATATATATATATATATATATATTTTCCACTGGAAAGGTGTGTGTAAGTGCCCTGATATCATATATGGACATATTACAAATGAGGTGAATGTGGTTCTTTCAGAACAGTTACTGGAGTGGGAGTCAAATGTAAAGAGATTTAAAAGATCATACAATGATCATAATACACCACCAAGCACACACATAGTAGTTAACTGAGGTCAGATTTGAACATTAAACCTGTGAAAGTATAGAAACTGGATTCCCTATAACATGCGACTAGCACCACCACATATTTCTTACTGTTGCTCTCCTACTTTGGACACTATAGAAGTGTCTTCATCGGTTCTGTTCAAGCAGCTTTTTTTTTTATACAAACACATCACTATAGAAACTTACTGACTTTAACTTTAGTAACTTGTATACAAACTAACAACTGTGATCATGCATGCTCACTCTTTGGCTGCTCTCTCAAAATGGCACTAGGAATTGCACGTGCCCAGTATTTATACATGCACGCATAGTCTTTGACATGCTTCTTAAAGACACATCACACAACATATACACTGATCTACATCCTCCCTCTTTGAGAAATAGATCATGCAATGGTATGAATCTCTTTGACATGCAAATATCGCAGGTAATTCTTTGTCATGAATTTATACAAGACTAGGTACATATACACACAGTCAAGTCCATGTTGTTGCATATTTCACACTAGATATTCGTCCATATTGTGTGACATAAAACTGGGAATTGGATTTTGCAACTGAAGCTGCCTCTACAAAATGTTCGACATTTGAAGTATTTGGAACATTTTTAGGAATGGAATCAGATGTTTGAACACACTCAGGTATGGAAACAACATTTGGTTCACTCTAAGATTGTGAGTGTACATCATCAAAATATTGTTGTGATGATGACGAGGATGATGATGATTCTGGTACAGGAAGAAGATGTCTACGATTCCTCTTATACTCCACACCCTCAGAGTCTACAAGGTAGGATATTGGCTCAGCACAGATGTCTGTAACCTGACCTATTCGGTTGAAACCTTTCGCCGTTTGTATTCTTACTGTCTCTCCTTCCCTCAACAGATGAAGCAATCTTGTCAATTTGTCATAACTGGACTTCTGGATAGCACACTTCTTGAATAATTGAGCCTTGATTTTTTTTTTTTGTTCTTAGATTTAGGTCGCAATAAACTGGAACTAATAGGTAGCATAGTTCTGGTTTGGCTGGAAAGAAGTCTTTGAGCAGGTGAGCCAAGAATATCATCACTGGGTATGTTTCTGAGATTAAGCAGATTCAAGAATGCATCGGTATTATCACAGTTTGACCTTTCATGTAATTGCTTTGCACTCTGCAGTGCTCGTTCAGCTAGACCATTTGACTGTGGATATTCAGTTCTGCTAGTGACATGTACAAAGTCCCATTCTCTATTGTCAGAGATAACTTTGTGTGGGCTACCATGGACTGAGAACGGGCATGTCAACTTAGTAATAACAGCAGTGGATGTTAGGTTAGGCAGTAGATCAATCAATTTGAATAAGAGTCTACCAAAAATAAGTAGTCAGTGAAAATACCGAGACAGAAACATGGCTGCAAAATAACAGCACTTCAAACTTCTATCTTGGAAAACTTAAATAACTGGATAAGCACTTTCACAATAACAACATGTTTTTTTCTATATATGCTTATAGGGAGCTAGGAATTTAGACTGGCTTTCCAAATAAAGTAAGGTGTCACTTTAAAATCTGATGATAATTATATAGTTGCTTAGTAACATAAATACATTTGCAGCCATTGACTAACAGTGTGTGTGTGTGTGTATATATATATATATATATATATATATATATATATACTACTTTTGTATTTACTTTTTTGTGATCTGATGAAGTAATTGTTATTGTGAAAGCACTTATCCAGTTATTAAACGTTTTCCAAGACAGAAGTTTGAAGTGCCATTATTCTGCAGCTGTGTTTCTGTCTCGGTATTTTCCTTGATTCTTTACACATATTGTTGCTTGTTACTGAGCAGTTAATTGCCAAGGACCTCAGATATATTGTTGTGAATATTATGGTTGGGAGGGTGGCCTAATGGTTAAGGTGTTTGCCTTACAAACACAAAGTGCAGGGTTTGAGACTCACAAGGGATAATTGGCTAGGCTTAAAATGGCTTGCAAGGGCAGTTAGCCTAGTACAAACATATATATATATATGAAATTATACAAAACTAAGTAGTGTTGATTGTTCCACTCTAAGAAAGCAGTGGCTACTGTTCATCATAGTAGTTCGGGAACTGGACTTAACTGAAGTGGTTCTGTTTGCAAATGCGGTCTAGGACTATTGCATACTGAATAAGAAGAAAATACTTTATCAATGTCTTTCAGTAATGAAAGCCATAATACTAATTATCTTGCTCTTTTCTTAGTGGATGAGGAACCTGGGTGACCACAATGCAAAATCTGGATATATTCTTGTTGTGAGGAAGCAGGAATAACAATTTTAGGGTCTTTGAAAATAATGTTATCTTCCATCAACAATTCATCTCTGTAAGGAAAATAGGTTTGCACTTCAGGTGGTACACTAGATTGCTTTGATGGCCATCCAACAGTGGTTGAGTTTCTGCAAAATTGGATCAGTCTTTGTGTGATCTCTTAACTCATCAAATCTAGTAGTAGAAAAATGATGCACTGCCATCATGTCAAACTCAAAATTTTCTGCTTCAAGCTATTCTGTCATATCACTGGGTGATCTGGATATGGTATCAGCCCAATAGAGCAGTTTGCCTTTCATATAGTCCATTTTGAAGTTGTACTTTTGCAATTTCATCATCATTCTTTGTAATCTCGCTGGAGCGAAATTCATAGGCTTCTTTAGACTAGTAACTAGAGGTCGGTGGTCAATTTCAATCTGAATAGCTCAACCATAAATATAATCATGAAACTTGGAGCATGCAAATACTGTTGCCAAAAGTTCCATCTCAATTTGAGCATACTGCATTCCAGTGTTCTAGATGCATAAGCTAGTGGTCTGCCCTCTTGAAGTATAACTGCACCAATACCAAATTTTGAAGCATCACAGATGAAATGACTGGTTTGTTCACATCATAGTATCTTAATGTAAGTGGGATGCAGTTTTCTGTTTCAGGTCTTTAAACGTCTTCTGGTGCTGTTCTAACCATGGCCATGCAATGTTTTTGTATGTTAGCTCTCATAAAGGTGCTGTCAACTCACTGAAGTCTGGCATAAACTTGCCTAAATAGTTGACCATGCCTAGGAAATGCTGTAGAGCTTGAACATTGTCTGACGCTGACATTTCAAGAATAGCTGCTTGCTTGGTGGGGTCTGGTCTCAAGCCAGTACTGGAAAATAAATGACCTACATATGTAACTTTTGGAAGTTTGAATTTGCACTTCAGATGATTGAGCTTCAAGTTTACTTCACGTGCTCTGCCTAGAACTCTCTTTAGGTTTCTGTCATGCAATGCTTCATCATTGCCTCCAACCAATAAATCATCTACTATTATGGCACAAGGATAACGCAAAAAAATTTGCTCCATTGCATGCTGAAAGACGTCACTTGCAAGATTTATTCCAAATGGCATCCTTAGGAATCTGTATCTGCCAAACAGCGTACCAAAAGTGGTTAGTAATGAGAATTTGTGATCAAGCTTCACTTGCTAAAATGAACTCTTTGCATACAAGACAGAAAAACTGTGGCATTCGGTATTAAGGCTGCAACCTCTTTGACTATGCGCATTGGATGATATGGTCTCTTCAATGCTTTGTTCAAATCTCTTGGATCAATACATAATCTGATTTCATCTAGGCCTCTTTTGTGAGCTGCTACCATAGACAACACCCATTCAGTTGGTTCTGTGACTGGACAAATCACACCTTGCTGCACCATTTTAGCCAGCTGAGGCTTAACTTTATCCTGCATAACCATTGTAACTCCTCTCACTGGTCTGACTACTGGAGTGACTCCTGGGTCTAACTTCATGGAATAAACATCTGGAAGTTTCCCAACTTGTCATCGAAAACATCAGCATATGCTAAGAAAATGGCTTCAGACAAATGAGAACTAGGAAATGCACTTATGTGATGAACTTTTTTTGGCAAAAGAAAGCAGATTCATTCTCAAACTATCTTTGAGACCCAATAAAGACTGTAGTGGCCTTTGGACAACATAAAATAACAAGTTGTAACAGTTCTTGGCCAAATAACATGAAAGCATCACTGAGCCTTCGGTTTGAATTTCTTAACCTGCATAAGCAACAAGTTTTGCATTACTGACCACATTGAGTTGATCATTAGTTCTCATTTTAGCAAATGTGTCTGCTGATTTAACATTACACGTTGAACCAGTGTCTACTTTAATCTCTGTGGATTTACCATTAATCCAGACAGTACAAAACACTTTGCTTCTTGCTAATAAATTCACTGCATCAGCTCTTTCACCAAGCACTGATACACCATCCACATAGAGAGCTGACTGCTTCGGCTCTACTTGATCAACTTTGTTTTTTTGTGTGACCTTTCTTTACAACTGCGTGAGGTTTACCGTTTACCTGATTTGCAATACTTTTGGAAATGGTTCTATTTTTTACACTTGTGACATTGCTGAACAAATGCTAAGCATTTCTCTTAGACTCATGATTTGCATCACAATTGTGACAGTTAAAAATAAAGCTAGACTCGGATTCTGCTGATTCATGCTTGTACTGCACTGAGGATGCTCCTTTCTTAGAACTTGCTGAAAAGCTGTGTGGTTTCTCTAATGAACCAGCAGGGGCTGTGGCTGCCATGTGCTTAGGCCTACTTCTGTTTGCCACTTGTTGCATGCTATCTACATTTGCTCTGGAGCTTACTGAAACCATGCTGTTGTCACTCGCAAGCATACTTGTGTGTTTTTCTTTCACCTCGTGGATTTGAAATATCTCTATGACTTTGCTCAGCATTAAATCACTGGCATGAAGCAAAATCTTCCTCATGGCAACATTATTAATACCACACATGAGCCTGCCTTTATTAACTCAACTTTTAAGTTACCAAACCAACATGTTTTAGTTTTGTTTCCAAGGTCAGTTATATAAGCTGCAAAAGTTTCTCATGGTTTCTGATCTCTCATGTAAAACAAATGCCTCTCTAATGTAATATTTGTCTGGGGGTTATACATTTTTCTGAGCTTGTACTTCAAACAGTCAGGGTCTTCCCTTGATTCAGCCTGTACAACAATATGATGGTTTTCACCTTCTCTTTCATATACTGCTGGTGCACACACAAATGAACGATCTATTTCTATGGCCTCTGACCCAGCTAGGTTTAGCAAAATGAATGCCCTGGAGCATGCATCTCTGTCTGCATAAGCTGCTTGTATAAAAATATCATACTCTTGCTCAAATATTCTCCAGTTCTTTGCAATGTTCTGATCAAATACAAGAGTAAAGGGTTTTGAAATCCATCTGCCATATTAGCACATATCAGTGAAGGGTTTTGCAAATAAGTATAAACATATACAGATATACATATGCCAGAAATTTATGCAAGTATCACTATACCTCAAACACCACCCACACCTTCACAACATATGCCTAGATAGGCGGAAGTCCTCCACATAAACATACCCATACAAAGGAGGCCTCCGAGGCAAAACACACACAATCTCCACAGCCCTCCACACCACATACAATGCATAGTCCACCCAGCTGTGTCTCACAGCCACTAAGACTTCACCATAAACCCAGCATATTAGTCATAAGAGACTCCATTGGGAGACACAAAAATGTGCCTCTCACCAGGCTGGATAAGGAGAAAGTCACGGTTAGTTGTCTGTTAGGTGGCAAAGTCTGCCATATCACATACACATTCAAGTCTCTCAACAACAGGTATTGTTATGATGCTGTCATAGCCCATATTGGCATGAATGACTTGAGATGTACCTCTCTGGACTATATGAAAAGAGACATGGTTGAGCTCTCTGATTATGTGTCACAGGTAGACATGTTTCTAGCCTTAAGCAGCATTCTGCCGTCACCCAGAATGATGCCTCAATACAAACAGAAAATGACTGACTTTAACAATTGGCTTAGTTTCTGGTGTCATTCCAGGGGGATCCAGTACCTGACAGCCAGAGAAGATATGACTGACAGACCATGATGCTTTGCCAGAGATGGCCTGTATCTGTCTCCCCTGAGTTTCAGGCTTCTGGCAAAGGCTCTTGCCTCCCCCATAGTGCCTTTTTAGGGAAAAGTGATGAGGTTAAAACTACCAATATAAACATTTCAGCAAACCACAAATTAAAGGTTATGCTGCTAAATGCTAGGAGTCTAAACATTAAACTGCATTCATTGCAAGTATTCTTAACCTTGGAAAATGCTGACATCTGTGCAGTCACAGAAACTTGGTTCAAAGCTGCAGAGAGCACCCCAGCCTTACTTAGTTACTCATCCTATCATATATTCAGACCCCAAGCTACGGGCAGTAAAGCCAAAGGAGGTGGAGTTTCAATATACATTAAAGACATACACACCTCCAGGCTGGTCAAACAGTATGGTGCACAGGAGATACTCCAGGTGCAGTTAACCTTTGACAATACCCCTATTCAAATCATAGCTAGCTACCGGCCCCAAATCTGACTCAAGATGCCCAATTCACCTATTTGGACCTGTTCAAATCTATCAAGATTCAACCCTTTACCCTGATCCTGGGTGACTTTAACTTCCCAAACATAGATTGGAAGAACTACTCATGCCAGAACAGAAATTCCCAGAGATTCCTCGATTTTGTCAATTCAAATGACTTGGAACAGCTAGTCGATACCCCCACAACAGGTGATAATATCTTGGACTTGTTATTAACCAACATGAGTAACCACTGCAGCATTCCTATAGTATCATCCTCCATGGTAAGATCCGACCATACAGTGGTCACTTTCAAAGTCACCATCTCCCCCAACCCGCCTCTAACTAGGATCAGACATCAAAACTTCTCCAAAGCTGATTACAGCCTCCTGAGGGATGGTATAAACAGCTTCACAGCCCCCTTCCCCTCTGTAGGAACTGGCACCAATATCCAATACAACAGAGCACTATACGAGCATTTATATAGATGCATAGAATCAGGAATACCTGACAGGACTAAATCATCCTCTGCAAGGAAGAGTAAACCTGTCCGGTGGACATCTGCAATAAATAAACTCTGTAACAAAAACCAAAGGAAACTTTGAGTCCAAATTGGCCACATCTACTAGAGATAATCATAAGACATTCTTCACATATGTCCATAACCTCAAAAGAAGCACCCAGATCTGTTCAGGACTGGTGGTCAAGGACACCACATAAACAAATGCTGTAGGTATAGCAAACTTACTGTCTGACAGATTAAGTGATGTCTAGGGAACTGGTCATCAATGCTCTCTCAAAGGCAAAATATACAGCCTCCATGGGACCTGATAACATCTCAGACTGCATCCTACGTGAACTCAGGTAGACACTTGCAGCACCATTAGGCACCCCATTCAACCAAAGCCTGAGTACCAGCTTCATGCCAGCTGAGTGGAAGACAGCCACCGTCATCCCTTTACACAAAGGTGGACATCCACTGATCTGGGAAATTATAGACCCATCAGCCTAACTAGCCTGATCTACAAGGCCATGTAAAGGATTATCATGGACCTCATTAACAAGGACATTGGCAACCTCCAAACACTCAATCCCACACAGTTTGGCTTCATTAAGGGGAGGTCATGTCTACTAAATGTGGTCAACTTCTTTGACTCAGTCAACAAAGCCATGGATGAGAGGAAGATGGTGCACAATGCCTACCTTGACCTGGCCTTAGCCTTTGACACTATTCCCCACTCGGGCATAATAGATAAACTCTCTCAACTAGGCATCAATCCATATGTTACTTGATGGGTAGCAAACTGGCTCACTGATAGAACCCATCTAGTCAAAATAGGAGAAGCCACCTCAAGCAGTAGATCAGTAACAAGTGGTGTACCCCAGGGTTTGGTCTTGGGGCCTCTGTTATTTGGGATATGCTTTTCTGAGGTGCAAGCCAAAACCAGTGGGCTATGGCTGACCAAGTTTTGTACATGACTGCAAGCTGGGTACTGTCATCAATTCCCCTAATGATGTGGACATTCTCCAAGAGGGTCTCACTCAAATGACTGGTGTCAGAAACATGGCCTCAACCTGAATACCAAAAAATGCATCATCATCCCCTTTGGGGAGAGTGACGTCTCCACAAATTATCACATTAATAATAATATCCTAAGCATGCAATCAGTCATGATAGATTTGGACACTTGAGTTGATAGCAACCTGACTTTTGTCCACCATGTTGCTTCCATTGTACAGAAAGCCTTCTACATGGCCCACCGCATAAGTATGGGTAACTCATCCAGGGACAAGGAGGTCATGATATCCCTGTATTCTTCCCTTATAAGGCCCATTATTAAGTACAATGCCTCTTTCAGCAGGTACCTCGCAAAGCACATGCAGCAGCTGGAGAGACCACAGAGGTTCCTCACCGGGAGAATCCAGGGCCTCAAACATCTACCATACACAGATAGGGTAAAAGCCCTATCTCTCTACTCAGTTTCATACAGAATCCTCAGAAGTGATCTCTGTCTGGCATACAAGGCGATCACAGACCCCACCTTGATGGGCCTGCTGCATATCCACATGTCAAGCTCCACTCAAGTAACTCACACGCGCAGCCTCAACCTGGTCTGTGATATCAACAGGACTTGTTGGTGGGACAGATTTGTGTCCCAGAGACTCCCCATCTATGGAATAGTCTTCCTCTCCATGTCAAGCAGAGTACCTCTTTACCCCTTTTAAGTGCAACCTGGATAACTGGATAGGAAGCAGAAAATATACCTCTGGGATTCCACCTGTGTCCCTGCTGGACAGGGGCATCGGCTGCTGACTTGTCTAAACATGGGCTAAACTCTTGGCTAGGCTTATAAGGGCCTCAGAATAAATAGCCTAGTAACCTCCTATGATCCTATAACTTTGTCTAGTAGCACAATAAGCCTCTGTGTAACTGAACTTTGGGAAATAAGTCTCTTGGATGCTGTAATACTCTTAAAAGTATTGCATTGCAAGAAATTACCTCTTGTCAGTGTAAGAAACATATCAAATAACTGCACAACACTCTGTGTAACTGGACTTTGCAAAATAACTATCTAGGGCACTGTAATACTCTTGAAATTATTGCTTTGCTAAAGTAATTTATCAACATTTTAAAAAGCATTTCAAATAGCTGCACGATGTGAATGAACTGGGCAAGAGACACTCATAGTCAATAACATTTCAAAGTAATTGCACTTTGCAAATAAACTGTACATAGCACACTGAAATTTCCATAAATGGTGTCACCTTGCTCGGCAACTCTTTGCAGTGCAAGAAACACTATGTAATGGCAGCACTTTTTAATAGACACACCCAGCACAAGCAACTTTCCAAAATGGCAATACATTGACTGTACTTCATGAAATAGTTGCACTTTGCACACAACAAACTCTTTGTAATACATGCACAGTAATAAGCACACACTGTAAGCACTTTTACACACTTTGAGATTCTTTGAATAACTTTAGTTATGCCCTGGATACAATACAAAGTCATAGTTATGCCAAAACACAGCAATTTGCCAAAACACATGCAGACGCCTTGCTTTATTTATGCTTAATGTGCAGTTTTTGCCATTATTATATTTGTTTTGCTTGTTTAATCTCTTTTCATTCCCATTGTACTTTTCTTGTGCTTTTCTTACTCTAAACATGCCCATTTGGCCTTAAACACACTCATTTTGCTTTAAACATGCTCATTTTGCTTTTCTGTTAATCATTTCATCAAATACCTTTATTTTAAATATTCCCCTTAGTTAATAAACCTTTTTTGCCTTCTGCTTGTTTAATAATGTGTTCTGTGTCCTTGTAATGCCCTGTTTTGTCTTTCTTAAAAAATAAACAGTTCGGACAAATTCTCATTACCTTTGATTCTTTTCTGGCTCTTTTTTGTGCTTGTTTCTCTTAGTTCACCTTCACTGTCATGTCTGCACCTCATGGCTCCAAATATTATTCTCTGTGATCCCAGTTCTGACACCATATCACTCTCCTACTTTTGACACAATAGAAGAGTCTTCATGGGTTCTGTTCAAGCAGCTTTATTTTATACAAACACATCACTATAAAAGTTTACTGACTTTAACTTAATTAACATATACAAACTAATAACTGCAATCAAGCATGCTCACTCTCTACCTGTTCTCTCAAAATGGCACTAGGAATTGCACGTGCCTGGTATTTATACGTGCACACACAGTCTTTGACATGCTTTTTAAAGACACAGCACACAGCACATACACTCTGATCTACACTTTAAGATTGTCACGGTACACTTTATAGAATTTGATAGCATCATTGTATGCTGAGAACTTTTGTAGATGAGCATCTGACACAGATATGCAGTCACATCTTGGTGTAAAATTGTCTCATTGAAGTTGGCTACAGTGAGATTAGAACCCCTCCCTGGCTATTTACAGAAAACAGTACTTCACACGAGCACCATAACACAAATCTGAATTTTATAGCATCAGACAAACCTTATAACATATGACATCATCAGTATCTGGTGAGAAGAACATGGTAGTAGCAATGTCTTACATGCTGTTTTAAAATTGTCTCCAGAATATGAACTAACCTAACACACACACACACACACACACACACACACACACACACACACACACACACACACACACACACACACACGCGCACACACACACACACACACACACACACACACACACACACACACACACACACACTCAATTTGGCTGTTGTGTTAATTAAACCCCTACCTGGCTATTTTGATCCCACCTGCAAACTACATTAGTTAATATATGCAGCATCACCAAAGTCTGATTTTTCCTTGTCATAATAATTTTTATAGATGATGACATCATTGTTATGGGATGCAGGTAACATATCCTGTTATGAGACTGGTGCGCAAAGTGTGGACTTTGGATTTTCTTTTTGTGGTTCCAATGTGTAGCTGTTCTTTAAAAGACAGCATCTTAAACTGTATGCAATAAAGCTGTTAGGAATGCAGGTTGCAGAACTGAGACATACATGCAGCTGTTTCTCAATATATTCGGTATATTGCACACTTTCATCATACACACACACACACACACACACACACACACACACACACACACACACACACACACACACACACACACACACACACACTTTGTAATCAACATGGATGCAAATGTTGATGTATGTGTGTTTATATTGTGATGAACTGATGTCCACAGTAAGACATGTATAAGACAATCTGAATGTCTATCGTCATAGTAAAGCTTTAAATAATGTACCAATACAGTTATGCTATTTATTTCTGTAGTGTAGTTGATATTTGACCTTTTACTGACATATCCATTTTCAAGTGCATGGGTGCAGGGCACACATGAGTCTAAGTAAATATGTGCTCGGTCACTAACAAGTCCCTTCCCTTTGGTTGTGTTTTTATATGGATATTGATGGAATGAAGAATAACTGGCAATAAACATAGTAATACATGCCAAACACATCTTTACATAGCACACCACAGAGCAACTGGTTTGAGTGAATGATGGCAAACTGTTTGTGCATGTGAGATTCACATTTAATGAATGTAACTTGAACTTCAGAAATAATTATGCATATATGCTATGGGAACAATAGCTGACAGATACTATGTTGTTCATACTGTAGTTTATATTGGAAATGTTGTGTCATAACTTTTATGATACTAAGAACTGTTGCTATTGTCATCCCCGTTTGCATAGAGTTAAGCAATGAGCAAACACAGGTCTCTGCTTAAATGGGAAAATAGCAATATTTCTATTGGTCACCTTTCTTCATTTAACATGCTAAATGCTGAGGCGAGGCCATCAGCACTTTAGACAGTACTGAGTATAAGAAATACACCTGTTGCATAACTTTCCCTGTGGCATAAGGTGTACGAGCAGTGAGCTCCTGTTTAACACACAAATGACACAGGGTTTGAATGCAGGTCAATCTAATTATTTTTTTTAACACATGGTGTCAGAATGACATTCCATAAGTAATTCTGATAATTCTTGCAAATGTGAGAAGCAATGACTATAGCAAAGTATTGTATAAAAATAAACATCAGTCAAGTGAAATTAGGTCAACATTACGCATATGGATTTGCTTTTTTATACATTCATTAGTCTAAATAATTGTTAGAGTAAATGTTTCAAAGCACTGTCTTTACTCTGCTTTACCTCTATGCAGCAAGTTTAAGCAACATTGTGTGGAGGTAACTGTACTAGTGAGGCTGATGCCATAGGATATGAAGAACCATTCACTGTCTCTCAGCATTGCTACATGATGCTAATCTCCATGAAAATACAGAGGACAAGTGAAGGGCTATATTAGGTAGCTTTTCTGCCATGTGTGGTATGTGATTCTATTTTTTTACCAGATTAAATTTTGTGAAAATGAGGTAGATAAGAAAGTAGTGAAATGGGGGGCAAGCAGGGGGAAGAACAAAGGGAAAGCAATATAGGAATGTGCAGGATGGAATTAGGAAAGAACCATAACTATCCCCTTCTTCAGCAGTGTAATATGAACAAGGATATGACATTGGATGAATTTGGAGTGTCACCACAACACAGATGGGTAACAACAACAGCACACATATTGTTCCAAATCGAGTATGTCAAGAAGACACATGTGCGAAGTGGAGAGCTATGTCTGAGACAATTTTTTTTTCCTCCTGTTTGGAGTTTGCACATTTTCCCTGTGTCTCTGTGGGGTTTCTCCCACATCTGAAAAACATCTCAGACTCATCAATGAATGGAGCTGTGTGCAGCAGCAGAGACGGTATGTGGTGCCCTATAGGGGGAAGAGTTGTACAGACCAACTGCTTTGGGCATCTACTCTGGTGCTCAGTATCTTCAGAATAGGAGAACATGGATCACAGACTTTGTGCTGTTGGAGGGCTAGCCACTTGATGGCATAAAATATTCCTCTAGGTCATTCGGTCATATTGACTAATGTTGCCAAAATGGGCATGGATAGTTACTGGTGATAAAAGGGTGAGGACCTGACCTACTCTACGGACCCTTGCTGACAAGTGGAAGGGGGTATATGTGCCGCTATTGGCAAGTGTGTGCCTGCCATGAAGCCCAGCATTCAATAAGCTGCTGGTCAACTGGTGTCTAGTTGCCCAGACTGGGTTACCTGGGATAGCTCTGTTGAGCAAAAGCTGGGTGTAAAACCAACCAACCTGCCAAACATGAACTGAGAATTGCTGTGCTTAATGCAGTTTCTCTGACAGAATGCAGCTTGTAAGGGGATGACATGATGATACAGAGGAGGCAGGACAGCCCATGTATCCAAGAGATGAGATGGAAGAGCAGTGCAGCAAAGCCACTTGGCTTGTGATCCAGACTCTACTACTCAGGAGGGGAACAGTCTAGAAATGGTATAGGAATTGTGGTGAGAGAGGTGCTTTGAGGGATATTATTAGAATTAATGACAGACTCATGGCAATCAGACTCCAGTGTAATGATAGGGGAGTATTCATAATTTCAGCCTATGCCCCACAGAAGAATTGTGATAGTGAGGAAATAGTGCATTCATGCAGCAGTTGCAGGACCTACTAGATAAAGCAGGACAAATTGAATTTGTATTGATAATGGGTGACTTGAATGCACATATTGGGACAGACAGAACAGGATATGAGGACTGTCTAGGTCCACATGGGTGGGGCCACAAGAATAAAGAAAGAGAAACCATTCTAGATGTCTGTCTGGCAAAAGGCTTGATAGCCAACACATGGTTCAGAAAGACAGACAGTCACAAGATCACATACAAGAGTGCCCACTATGCAACTTAGGTAGACTTCCTCCTACTAAGGAAAAGGCACTGGGGTAGAATCCATGATTGCAAAGTCATCCCCAGCAAAAAAGTCAGCCCACAGCATAAACCACTAGTTGCCACAATCAACTGCAAGCAGTGGTCAGCGAAGGCTCTAAGGTCAACAGAGGCAAGGCTGAAGACCTGGAAGTTGACTGGAGAGAGAGAGAGAGAGAGAGAGAGTACAACAGTTCAAGGAATTACTCAGGGCTCTAGCACAAATGAAGAGGAGGAAATAGGAGGAGTTGAACAAGAATGGCAGTGCCTAAAAACAGCATGTGTTAGGACTACAGAAAAGATATGTGGCAGAGCCAGGTATGGAAATAAGGTACATAAGAAAAACTGGTGGTGGAATGCAGAAGTTCAAGAAGTCATCAAAAGAAATAAGGAATGCAGGAAGAAGCAGGAGATAGAAAAGACTGACCAGACTAGGAAGGACTACAGGTTGGCTAACAAAGAAGCTAAGAAAGAGGTTGCAATAACAAAGAATAGGGCATCGGAGGCACTCTATCATCTTCTGGAAAGTGACTTATTAAGTGGCACAAATAAACTTTATCAGGGTGCAAGGCAAAGACAGAAAAATAAAGAAGATAGTCAGATACCCTTCATAAGGGATACCAGCAGCAACCTGCTCACCAGTCCACAGGACATCAAAGGCAGATGGAAGGAATATTTCCAGCAGCTTCTGAATAAAGAAAATCCCACAGAAGCTGTACTGCCCCAGAAATAGCCTACAATGAGAGAATAAAAAGAGCCCATGCTAGAAAAAGTAAGAACAGCATTAAGGAAATGAAATCAGGAAAAGCAGCAGGCTCAGATGAGGTCACAGCAGATATGATAAAGATGATGGGTGAGATAGGGGAGAAATGGCTCCTGAGGGTACTAATAGCAGTGTGGAGGGAAAGCCATATCCCAGATGACTGGAGAATAAGTATACTCATGCCAGTGTACAAGAACAAAGGGGACATCCACAATTGTGGGCTGTACACAGGCATCATACTCTTATCACACTGCATGAAAGTTCTGAACAGGGTGATTGATAAATGGATATATAGAGTAGTAGAATGTAAGATGGGTGATGAGCAGTGTGGATTCAGATCAGGATGCAACACAACTGACCCAATGTTTGTAGTGAGATAGATACTTGACAAGAAGTTAGAGATGATGACAGAATCCAACTGGGCATTCCTAGACTTGGAGAAAGCATATGACAAGGTCCCAAGAAAGTTGATCTGGGCAGTACTGCTGTGGTTTGAAGTCCCAGAAACATCGGAAGAATTAGTGCAGGCTATGTACTGTACAAGCTCCCAATGACTCAAGTACGAACAGTGTTTGGCCTGAGAGAGGGGTTCCAGGTGGGGGTGGGTTTACACCAGGGTTCAGCTCTGAGCCCACTGCTGTTCATACTGGTGATGGACTATATTAGCAAACAGGCTGGAAGAGACAGATCAACAAAGTTGCTGTATATAGATGATGTAGCATTATAGGCTGACTCTGAGCTAGAACTTCAGCAAAGGATGGGAGAATGGAATGCAAAACTGAAGGCACATGGGATGAAACTAAGCACAGATAAGATGATGGTAATGGCAGCAAATTGGGGAAATCAGAAGAAGCTTACAATAGATAGAAAGGAAGACAGCGGAACAGGTAAACAGCTTCAAGTATCCGGGAGGGTTGGTTGAGGAGAAGGCAAGTATGAATGAAGAGGTCAAAGCTAAAATCAGAGGGGCTGCAGCCAACTGGCATAGAGTGTCAGGTGTAATCTATGACAGAATGCCAAAGAAGCTGAAAAGTAAGGTGTACAAGACAGTGGTGCAACCAGTACTACTGTTTGGTACAGAAACCTGGGCAGTAAAGGCAGAATAGTTGAAGAGGCTAGAGGTGATGGAAATGAAGTGCCTGAGAAGGGTAGTAAGATGCACACTGTGGGACAGATGAAAAAATGAGGACATAAGAGTGGAAGCCAAAGTAGCTGCAATTGCAGAAAAGATCAAAGAGAGCAGATTACGGTGGTTTGGACATGGGCAGAAAAGCAGAAGACAATCTGTTGAGGAAGATTTGGGACAGACAGGAAGAAGGTAAGAGGAAGTGAGGACATTCAGCAAAGAGGTGGCTGGAATGTGTTAAACAAGACCTGCAACATTCAGGCATGAGTGTTGAAGAAGGCAGGAGTGTGGCACTGAATCGAGAGAGCTGGCGACAGTTAACACGATACCCCGACCACATGTAGAAAAAAATTAGAAAAAGTGGTCTGATGAAGATGAGGTGCTCAGCTTTCTGATTTTATTTTAAATAGAGAGGAATGCTGGGAAAGGGAAATAGGGATATCAGGGTCAGTAAATAGGGTAGATGAGGAACCAGATAAAGACAAACAGGGCAAATAAGACAGAGACAGGCATGATGAGGGACATAAAAGGTTGAGGGACACTGTGATTGGGGATAGGGAGGGGACATCAGAGGCACATGCCTATCAAGCATGGGGACAGAGAGAATCTAGTCCTCCCCCTGAGAACTGTTATCACTGTACCCTTCCTTGGCTTCCTGCTGGATTGCTTGATGTTTGTTTTTTTTTTTTGCATTCCTACAAGCAACTTCTCCAGACAGCCGAGGCATGCACTGGTGCTACATTCTAAGACCTCATGCACCCTGCCTGGCAGCTCCTGGCAGGTGACAAAATCCCCACCTCCACTAATACTCCTGGAGTATGTCACTGCACCAGCTGCTGGGGTAATGCTACCTGATATTGACAGCCAAGGGTGACAAAATCCCCACCTCAACTAATACTCCTGGAGTATGTCACTGTACCAGCTGCTGGGGTAATGCTACCTGATGTCGAGAGTCAAGGTAATGCAGGCCCTGCAGAGACAGTGTTGTCAAGTTGCATCCCAGATGTGCTGGGTGTTGGTGCAGCAGTAGTTGGAGGGGTAGCAATCTGAGTGACAGCAGTTGGCCTACCTCCCTGTACTGGAAATTAGTTTGTTTGTTGTCAGATAATTATGACATCATTATATGTGTGATCACACATATAAAAATAAAAACAGAGACAAGGAGTGAGATGAAAGAAAAAACGAAAAAAGATAATTAGAATCATTATATGTCACATACAGTAATTTAGTACAAATAAAATAAAATATATCAAATATATTTTTACTTTTAAATTAACTATACTTTTTAAAAATATAAAATAAGACTGAGAATTGTTCCAAATTTTATTTGCAATATGCATACATTGCTTTTAAAAATAATATAGATTAAGTTAACAACATAATATTATGCTAATTTTGTTGAAATTAATATTAAATCATTTTTTATTAGTATTTATTAATTGAGGGATTTGAAATTAGACATTTGAATACACTATTGCACTTGACACCTACAATTACCTTGAGCTACAGAATAAAACACTCATGTTTGCTTTTACAATTAAGATATGCATGCTTAATTTGCTAGTAATGTATAGAAGAGCAATAATTTTAATAAAATAATGTTAATTTGTGCTACATGCATACTCCTTGCTTCTCTGAGTCTTTCTAAGAATTCAGCATGGGGCCCCCTGCTCGATGAAATCTCCTGAGCAGATGAAAAATACATAAGGGGAGAAAAAGAGAAAAGCATTATGCATACCAGTCTTGGCTATCTCCAGCTTTCTATATCATGTAAGGTATCATTATCTGTATACTTATACAATTGTGGGATGTCAGCATCCTAAACGCATCCAGCCACTGGTTGAGTTGTGACTGCTTGCACCATTTCAGGTAGCTGTAACGATGCCTGCATTGTATCTCAGTGAGTGGAATTCCAGTCACGCTGGACACAGCCTTGGCTAAACTTTTCCAAGCCTTCAATTTATACTGAGACCTGGTACATTCCCCCTGTAGCAACCTATAGCTATAGTCCCTTTCGATGACTGCTATAAATATTCTTGACTCCTCTACACCCCATCTTTGAGCACTGAATTGGGCACCAATTTGCCAGCTCCTACCATGTCTGCACAGATCATCCAACAACAGTTAAAGTGTTTTCCCACCAAGTCATAATATTGTGTTTTATAGCCAATATGCAATCCCAGGCAACCATGCAAACTTTGTTTGCACAATGGTGCATGCACAGCAACATTGCCAGACAGAGAAGAAGGTAGTTTATGAAACAGGAAAGGTAATGTGATAGTTGCCATTAATGTATGGTTTGTCTGCTGCTATACATGTTAAATGACTTGACTTTTAATACATGAATTGGCGGTCATCAATTTTATGATGACACATATTTTGAGAGGCCTTACTCTGATAAAAATAATTTGTTCAAACCTGTGTAAAATAGAGAATACTTAGTCTTCCAGAAATGCTTGTAGCCATGCTCAGTAATTATACAGACTCATTAAATTGTGAATGGTGTTACAATTCAGTTAACAATGTATGTGTGTGACTTAATCATTCATAGGTTCAGCTTTAAAGCCCTACAATTGGTTTCTGTAAATTCCAGAGGAGGTGACAATATTAATCATTTGGCTTGTATTGAACTCAAATGGATACTTACTTTAAAAGCTCACATTAATCCAGGTATTAATCAGTTTGTTTCAATCAAACCAGTATTGAATAATAGGAAACTATGATGCCATTCACCTCTAATTATTTATTCCTCATCATTTACTCATCACTCTTTAGTATTTTTCATTTATTATCTATTGCTTGTGCAATATTTAAATGTTATAATAACATGTCACCTAAATGCGTGTTAATTTTTCAGATTCATCCTGATTTTATTGTCATTTAGAGTAATGGCTCCAAAATCAGATATCCATACATTTCATTAATTCATTTATTTATTTATTACATTATTATATTATTTATTTATTTATTCATTTGCTTATAAAATTATTGAATTATTCATTTGATACTTAATAATATTTAATAATATTTAATAATATTTAACAACCTGTATTTAATAATTAATAACAATATATTATAATAAGCAATATTTATAATTGAGGTTAATTATCATAGTATATTTAATAATTAATATTTGTATTTTGTTTCAATCAATTGTTTAATATTTGAAGTCTAATTCATTATAACTAGCCAATATAAGCCAAAAGCGTTATAAATACTGACTAACAGAGTGTTTTTATATGTCAGCTTGCTTTATTCATCTCCTTTTAAAACAATGCATTTTTATTGATGACTTCTGTTATTGGTTTTCAATGATGGTTTTAGTTTTGTTATTTAATTAGGTCTTTTTATGCATGCACCTATATACATCTTTCACGCTGTTTAGCTGTGACGTCTATAGTCTCTATACATTATATTTTATTTGATCTTCCGTATGGTGTTTTGATATTATATACGACAAGGCACAATGAACAACATGTTTTTAAAAGTGTTACGATGAAACAATAGGTGCATTATATTGCTCTATAAGAAACGCAGAAATATCCTTTACCAAATGAAATGCAGAAGTTTTCTTGAACATTATTTTCCAGAAGCTGTTTAGTTGTGATGTTTATAGTTTCTATATTTTATTTCATTTTATTTTTCGTATGGTGTTATGATATTACATACGATAAGGCATAATGAGCAATATGTCTTTAAAGTGTTACGATGAAATAACAGATGCATCATATTGCTCTATAAGAAACGCAGAAATATTCTATACTAAATGAAATGTAGAAGTTTTCTTGAATATTATTCTCCGGAAGCACCATACACTATTTTATTTATTTAGTCATTTTATATTTTATCTCCATATTTCAGCATTTTGGTATCTACTCATTTATTTACGCTGATTATTTAGTGCATTGCATTATTTTGCGCATTGCATTATAACTTGTAAGATTTATGCTTCATGCAGTTTTACACAAATAATGGTTGACTGAATGGTTAGCGTCTGCTTAAACATCTGAAATATTTGGAGTACCTTTAGCACTTTAAGAGTTTAATTACTCAATAAGTTAGTTAATTGATTTATTGTCTGTATTATTGCTTGGTTTGCCCGCCAAATTTTATATAAAAGATGTACCTTTTTTACTTATAATTATATCTGAAGAAGCGTAGTTAACCTACGCGAAAGCGCTCATTTTCTGTTCACAAATAAAGACCTTTTAAGTTACAATGGAGATTTTTATCCTGTGGTGATTCCTTCTGCTTCTGCTGTTATCTGTTAACATAATATTATGCTAATTTTGTTGAAATTAATATTAAATCATTTTTATTAGTATTTATTAATTGAGGGATTTGAAATTAGACATTTGAATACACTATTACACTTGACTCCTACAATTACCTTGAGCTACAGAATAAAACACTCATGTTTGCTTTTACAATTAAGATATGCATGCTTAATTTGCTAGTAATGTATAGAAGAGCAATAATTTTAATAAAATAATGTTAATTTGTGCTACATGCATACTCCTTGCTTCTCTGAGTCTTTCTAAGAATTCAGCATGGGCCCCCCTGCTCGATGAAATCTCCTGAGCAGATGAAAAATACATAAGGGGAGAAAAAGAGAAAAGCATTATGCATACCAGTCTTGGCTATCTCCAGCTTTCTATATCATGTAAGGTATCGTTATCTGTATACTTATACAACTGTGGGATGTCAGCATCCTAAACGCATCCAGCCACTGGTTGGGTTGTGACTGCTTGCACCATTTCAGGTAGCTGTAACGATGCCTGCATTGTATCTCAGTGAGTGGAATTCCAGTCACACTGGAGACAGACTTGGCTAAACTGTTCCAAGCCTTCAATTTATACTGAGACCTGGTACATTCCCCCTGTAGCAACCTATAGCTATAGTCCCTTTCGATGACTACTATAAATATTCTTGACTCCTCTACACCCCATCTTTGAGCACTGAATTGGGCACCAACGTGTCAGCTCCTACCATGTCTGCACAGATCATCCAACAACAGTTAAAGTGTTTTCCCACCAATTCATAATATTGTGTTTTATAGCCAATATGCAATCCCAGGCAACCATGCAAACTTTGTTTGCACAATGGTGCATGCACAGCAACATTGCCAGACAGAGAAGAAGGTAGTTTATGAAACAGGAAAGGTAATGTGATAGTTGCCATTAATGTATGGTTTGTCTGCTGCTATACACGTTAAATGACTTGACTTTTAATACATGAATTGGCGGTCATAAATTTTATGATGACACATATTTTGAGAGGCCTTACTCTGATAAAAATAATTTGTTCAAACCTGTGTAAAATAGAGAATACTTAGTCTTCCAGAAATGCTTGTAGCCATGCTCAGTAATTGTACAGACTCATTAAATTGTGAATGGTGTTACAATTCAGTTAACAATGTATGCGTGACTTAATCATTCATAGTTGCAGTCCATCAGCAATAACAGTGTTGTAGAATCTACAATATGTTTATGTTTGCTACTCAAAGTCAAAAGTTTGATATTCAGCAATTCTAATGAGTTCATACCTCATTTGCATCTTAACTGTGCTCAGAGGCCTGAATCTACACTATAAAAAGGTAACTGTGTAGCTAGGGAATTCGAAGTGGAGAAGACTTCTGTATTTGGACCAAACAGAAGACTGCTATTCCTTTTGATTTATTTGCAAAGAAGGCCTCTAGTTTTAATAAGGTATGCTTGTATTTTTCAAGTATTTTCTAGATTTTGTAACATGTTACAAAGCAATTTATACATCCAGTAGAAAATGAAACTTTTTATCTGCAATTATTAGAGTTCACTGTTGGCATAGGCATATTGGCAGGTATTTGTATTTCTCAGGTAAACAGGTTATTAACTTTCATAACAAGTGTTGCTTTTGTTAAAATTGTTAGAAAGTAATGTACCATGTCACTGACACACTAGGAGGTGACTAGCAATTATAAATTGTAAATGTGTACACATTTTGATAATTATGTTGAAAGCATGGATAGCAATTTAGTTATGCTGTATTCCTTGCTTTGTACAAACCTTCATTTGTTTGTTGTTTTGGCCGGGGTGGGAAAAACCTACTATTTGTGTGTTTTCACAACAAAAGTGTGTTTCAAGTGCTTTTCTCTTGAAAATGTGTAGGCATCCTGATATTTCTGTGTGAAACATAATACATTATTAAAGTGGTATTCCTTGCTTTGGACAAACTTTGTGTTATGTGTGAGGGTGAGGTAGGATAAACACATAACCTTCAGTTTTAATAAATGAAATGTGTGTTTCCAGTGCCTAATGTTGACAAATGTGTACATAAGCAAGACTTTAGTTAGGTGATATTTATAGTTGTATTCTTTTCTGTTTTATGTCACATCGGATTATGGCAATCAAGCACACAAATCCATGTAAACCCCCTTTCAGTTACTCTGAGAACAAAGTCATAATACAAACATTCAGATTCCATGGCTCCCTTCTGCTTGAGAAAGAACATGAGGATATAGCTGACAGAAGACAGATTTGGAACCAGTTAGTGAAGAATGTCAATGTAGTAGGGGGTTGCACCAGGGCTTACCATCAGGTGCATGATCAGGCCACTGATATGATTTCAACAACATGAAGTAGAGCAGCTGCATTTGCCTGTGAACAGCTCGCTATGATGGACTGCTAACTAGTCCCCACTGACATCAAATGATGAGTTTCTGTCCAATGTCAGAGATCCAGACACCTCCTTTAAACTGCACATCAACATATGCTTGATGTCGGTTCTGATGTTTCTGGAAGGGCAACTTCTCCCAGGAGTAGCTTACAGGTACGTTTACATATGGCAAATTCTAGACTTGCTTGAATAGTAAGTTATATAATTTGACTAATACTGCCTGGGGAGATTTTTTTATTGTAACTATTGACAACTTAATAGATGTATACAGCACAGTTGTTGACTACACATGGGCTGTGGGTGAATGTGTCAGCCAAGTTTCAGCTAAAACTATTCTTACCAGACATATAGACAATTCTGTATTCACTGTCCTCCCATGTTATTCTCATTGTGATGTTTAATTTGCATCCTTCCCTTGCTTCATTTGTTCCAGAACCATCCTCTGTACTAAGTGTGTTGTCATCTGCACATGGTAAGCAACACATGTTTTTTTGATTATTGATAACCATTCATTAGATATATGCAGTTATCTGTATGTGTGAGGTGGGTGTAATGAGTGTCTGCATCATACTAATGAAAATACAGAATACAGTGGGAGTGTGTTACCTCCCATTTCCACAGACACAGCTTTGCAACAGGAAATCAAATCATGTGCATACAAACAATTCCCATTGCCTCCACAGTATTAACAGGACATAAACTTGTGCATTCTCAGTTGGTTGTACATGTATTCTTTACCTATATGGTGCAATGAATGGTACCACTGTAAGTTTGTTATCATACAAATTGTTTTTAATAGTATTAATGTCATTCCTGTGTTTGTTGCTTATTACCATAGGTGATCCTGACAGTGGAAGTGTAGAACTCCTACCACCTGATATCAGAACATTGGTAGCCTCTGATGATGGTGGTGGCCAAACAGAGGCACAGTCAGGGGGTGCAGAGGTTGAATCTGACACTGAGGTTGACATTCAACTATCCCCTAGATTTTCAATAGACACAGTCAGTGTTGTTAGGGGTCCTCAGAGGAGGACACTCTCCACCTGATCCTGGTGTGTCATTACCTGGTATTCAATGTATGTTTAGGGCCATCATGGAGGCACAGGCACATTCCACTAAGGTCTCAAAGAGCATACTTAGGGTAGTAGAAGTGGCACAGGCTGATGTGTGTAACTGCCGCTACCGTACGCCCAATTCAGTGGATTGGATGAATGACACAATAGAACCAAATGATCATCTCCTGTGCTTCAAGCATTTCAGAGGACCATCATTTATAAAACATGGAACAGGTCAATTAAACCTTAATTTGCACAACTGTACCAAGAAGCAAGACTGAATTACTTAATGTTTCCAATCCTGTAATGATAATACTAAGTGAAATATAGTGATGTTTATCAATTTTATATGCAACGATTAACAAATAAGAATGAGCAAAGAAATCTACAACTCTTCTTCTGCAGTGCATATTGATAAATCTGATGTGTGCATCAGACATATATACAAACCTAAGACACAAAGACATGTGCAAAAGCAAGGCAATGTCTTCATCCTTTGCACAGAGTGGTAGTGTAGGAGAGCAAGGCTGACACCAAAATGTGAGCGTGTGCAACTAAGAAACACATGTAACTATCAGTGTATGCAGTGTTCAGGGCCAGTAACAACAGATGTATAGCACTCAACAGTACTGTTTAGACTGCCTGCATGTGTGTGAAATGGTATGGGCAAGTGATTTTGTGTGTGTGTGTGTGTGTGTGTGTGTGTGTGTGTGTGTGTGTGTGTGTGTGTGTGTGTGTGTGTGTGTGTGTGTGTTTCTGCATGAACACAATCAAGCACTGTGTTATAATTACATCCTGCCATCTTGGACAGGTATAAGACATGCATGGTAGTCAGTTCACTGAGGTCATCCCCAACCATGAGAACCACCTTTGCCAAGAGTTGCAGTGCTACTTCCATGGTCCCGGCTAGACATCGGGGTGCTATCTGAATGTGAGTGATGCCTGCTGCATAAGCCTTGCTCATGACTACGTCCAGGACCAAGACCCCATGGCCTACCATGTCTGTGTGGACATTGCAATAACTGATGGAGCAGTGAATATAGTGTCACTACAGGAGTGAGATCTTGCAGGGCCATGTCTGCTAACACTAGAAAATGTAGTGGCTCTCTGGCCATGTGGGTATCCACCCTCCCTCAACAAATGTTGCATGACAGACACTGCCTGATCCAGTGTGTCATTTGTCCTGTACAGGATTTAGCCACATGGTTCAGTAAACCACTCACACCAGAATGTATGATGTTTAGTAGTCACACTGTCTCGTCTGAGACCCTGGTGGACATATTTCTCAGCTTGGAGACATCAAAAATCTGTACAAAGTCCCATGAAAAGTAGCTACAACTATCCAAAAATTTGGACACTAATTAACATAAATTTGCTTGTATAATAATGTAACTCTGCCCACTCCAGTGGGATTGTGAGATACCAGCATTCAAACATAAGATGAAAAACAAACATAATAATGCAAAATGTAACCAAAACAATAGTGTTTTATTTATATTAGTATTTGAACTTGTATAAAGCTAAACTGACATGAAAATAAAATCAAATGAACTGCTACACTTGTAAAAAAATAAAATATT
The DNA here is from genome assembly GCF_019279795.1 of Protopterus annectens. Classification (NCBI taxonomy): domain Eukaryota; kingdom Metazoa; phylum Chordata; order Ceratodontiformes; family Protopteridae; genus Protopterus; species Protopterus annectens. The sequence goes on from NC_056746.1 coordinate 674,294,929, forward strand.
TTTTTTAATAAAACACTATTACTATCACAAAAACTAAACTTGTATAAAATTGAAATAAATACAAATTAAATAAACTCTAAGTACTAAACTGATATAAAACTAAAATAAATATAAATCAATTTTTACCAGTTAAAAGTCTCTTAACAACATTAATAAAAAATCTTAATGGAAGTATCAAAGAATAGGCATGTAAAACACTTTGCATTCAACTTTCTACCCTATCGCCACACCTCTGACCTGTACACACAGACATCCTGTTAGCTGCACCCTTACATAAATTCATAAAAATAACGCATCAGTAACTGCAACTTCATGTATAAAAGAACTATGCACTCTATTCATTTTAATAGGGAAATAATGACATCTATCAGAATAATCTATGATATAACAAGCTACTGTTGCTGTTGTCAATATGCAGGGAATCACATGTAATTATAATCAATGGATGAAAGGAATCTGATCCTTAAAGTGAAACCCTCTGCTCTCTTGTACTTATATAAATACCAATATGCATTATTAGGTTCTGGGCACAAGTATGGTAGCTGTTGACACTGGGCACTGACTCATACCTCTGTCTGCCTGTCCCTGATGTCCCCGATTTTGATATTCTTAATCCTGATTCCCTACTAAAACTGGAGTATTTTGCAGAAAAGGTGGTGAATCACAGAGTATATATAAAGACAATAATTACAGTTCTAGATTTCTTTTACCTCAGAAAATGTATATTATTTCATAGGAATGTAGTCTGTCAATCAAAGACTCAAGTTAATATATTGCTAATATTTTAAAACTATCCCTGACCCTATCTGTCCCAGTGTCCCTGAAAATTTCTGGATTTGTGACTCCGTCTGAATCTGTTAAGATTTGATTTGTCCCTCCCTGGCGTTGCTCTGTATTGTACTGACTTACTTTTTTTTCACTTTTCATTTCCAGATTCCCATTTAAATAAATTTGATTCTCTAGTCTTACTTCAAGGAAGAAGTACATTTCCTCATTCTGTGGGCATACTGTTATGCACCAAGAGAGAATGACAGACTGACAGTCAAAGTTTACTACTGATTTGTAGTTTCTCATTGCTTCAGTCTGCATAAGGTCTGTGCTGCTGCTATTAATCTGCTTCACCATGTGTGGCTAGCAGCTCACCCTTCCAGATCCAGCAGTATCCCAATTGACTGGGATGGAGCAAAAAAACAAAAAAACTCTGGTAAATAAAAAAAAAAAGTGTGCATGCTGTGCACACTGCAAGTGCAATGACAGCTACAGACAGTGGTCCTCTCCTCTCTGATGTTTCTACAGATGATGTCTCTTCTTTGGCTGGCTGCCTGGCTCGAGTCACGGACTTCCAGCTGGAACATAACTTTTTTCTTCCACTTCACTTTCCCTTCCCCAAAAATGCTGACTGAATGCTTTTGCTTGCACCTCTCAGGCACTGTCCCTGCATGTTAATGACACCACATGATATGCTGGTGATGCATGATGATGTCAGCATGCACATAAACTCAATCAGGATTTAAAGGGGCCACTTGGGAATTCATGATGCCCTATTATTTCGATGCCAAAAGGTAAATACTGAGGAATTAGATACGGTTGATTGGCATTCTAGAGGAATGTGCCTGTGCCTTCACTGTATGTCTACACATATGCCTGGAGGCACCTAATGACACACCAGAATCAGGCAGAGAGTGGACAGCAGACCTACTCAAGCACCATTACTAACCCTCCTGTGTGGCACCACACCCTCATGAGAGCTACTGGGAAAAGCAACTGGCTCTGCAACTGGGTAACCACACTAGTTTATCAACTACTTCACCCTCAACCTGTCCTATATCACAGGTCTCTGTGACATGGGTATGTGCAGACATACTGACTGTGCTTGAAATATGAACAGCAGATATGGGAGCCAGAACCTCAGTGTCAGAATAACCATCTGCACCACCAGACTGTGCTGCTTCATTGGCACAATCATCATCAGAGGCTACAGATACTCCATCAGGTGATAAGAGTTCCACAGTGCCACTTTCAGAATCACCTATGAATACAAGCAATAAACACATGCAAAAAAAGACAGAATAAAATGGATTACATATTTGTCTTACACAAAAAGTATGTTAAACTTTAACAGATGCTAAAGCAACACAAACTTTACTCCAGATACACCTGAATCAATCTTATATAAAGTAATAACAATAACTAAATGTGTGCTTACCAATCCAGCCTGCAATCCAGAAGTACCTTGTCTATGAAGAATGGAAAGGAAAGAAACTTGCTAAGTATGACAATGTAAATGAGACAATAAAATATGTTCTCATACAAAAATGTAGTTAAGAGTTGGATTTTCCCCCCAAAAGTGGCCTCCACTATTTCTGTATGACTGTAGTCTGACTCACAGTTCAGGTAAGCATAAATTCGGTCTACCAAAGTAGACCCATATATATATATATATATATATATATATATATATATATATATATATATATATATATATATATATATATATATGTGTGTGTGTGTGTGTGTGTGTGTGTGTGTGTGTCTATATATATATATATATATATATATATATATATATATATATATATATATATATATATATATATATCAGCCATCTAGGATATACCCATATAAAGATATAACAATGACTCTTGCCTTTTGCATACCTGGAAGGTCTCCTTGTGACACTCTAGATCTGTCATCCACACCTGCATCAAGGATTTTGCTGAGCTATCTGGATCAGTGACAGTGGACAGGAACTCCTTCAATTCAGTTAGCGGTGGTTTGGTAGGAGGATCACTCCCAGTAGATACTTGCCCCTGGGCAATTGTAGACACCATATGGTAAGTAAGGGTTATCGTGTCACTTGCCTGGTGTCATATCTCTGAGTAAGTTCTCCCATGTCCTCTGACAGCATTGATGTCATTGACCACCTGCTGACATGTCCTGTCTCAGGCAGGTTGGTCACCTCTACCTCTCCCTAACTGAAAAGCTCAATGGCAATATAAGGCCTGGATAATGGCTTTATTTTCTTCATCAGTGTATGGTGGCTTGCAGAGTGCAGATTTCTTCCTTGGTGTCATATCCCTGTATGAGGTGAAACAGAAAGAAGATGCACATAATTGCATATATAATACACAGACCAGATGGTTATGAGCTCAGTTATGTGTGACTGCATGCATTCAATGTGCACACAAGAATTTAAAATGTAATGCTCCTTTTGAATACACACAAGTTTGGGTAGCCCCCTGCCCTAAAAAATAAATTTTAAAATCTAGATATCAACAACAATCTATAACACTTCTGTAATGCGGGTAACACAGGTTTAACAGTGTAATACATTGCAACATTAACAATAACAATTGCAAGTGTAGCATTAGAAATGTAAGACAAAACTATTATAACTACCATCTCCATTGCTATGAGAGCCACTCAGGTAGAAATATGTAAACAGAAACACATTTATTTTCTGATAACATGGATAAAAATGCCAGACTTTTCAACAAAGTTAGAATACACACATCTGTCATAACTGCAAACATCAAATTAAATACAAAATAAAGTAGGTTATGTGCCATTTTATAGCATACTTTTCTAATGCAGACATGACTATGCTGAAATTAAGAGGTAAAGAAAAAAAACTATTAATATAAAAAAATAATTTTCGGTAGAGAGTACAATTCACATTTTCATGCTAAACATATTACATTAGAAATAGCAACATACTTTGCAGCAAAACAGTGTGGAAACTGCATAATTCTCCAAAAGCTGTTTTCTTAAACAGTATCATGCTGTCTGGAGCCAGTCTTCTTGGTATGATACAAGGGAATAAGCTACACAATTACCTTTATACTGTGCAGAGACAATCTTGTAAGCACTGTGAGTATGCATGTGAGTTGTAAAATAATTAACATTCCTTGATATCACAATCTGCAATAAGTGTATGGAATGTAAACATGGTGTAATGACCTACATGATTACATGTAAATGCCCTGGCAATGCAAGGAAGAGCATTGAGAAGTCTTATCTGCAAATGGCTTGGAGGTATCTATGATTACTCTGACTGCAGGAGTAATTAGCTTTCACAGCCTCCCCTCTTTAATGTATGCCTAATCAAGGTGTGCCAGGGGGAAGACACTAACAAAAAGTCTTAAAGTACATTGAGTAATTTAGGGGAATGATATTCCTAACACTCATACACCTGCTTTAATGACTACAATTACTGACCCTTTGTAAGAAATGTTGTTCATATTCAAGGCTGTACTTTAAACATTGATAAAGACAACATATGCAATAATACAGAGATAGAATTGCTATTAAGAAAACATAGATAAGGAAATGAGGCACCATACAGAAAGAAAGGGATACCTGTAGTGTTTGCAGTGTTTGTTTAATATTGTGTGAGTACATGAGAATCCTAAATGTTTGCAATATCTCAGTTATCCATATATTTGCTGTCATATCAGAAAGGACAACATTCATAAATAGCTTCAGTTGCACTTTCAATGTGACTTGATACAATCTCACATTATCATTAAAACATATGTTTCTACTTGCAAATATGTGTCTTTGTCTGTGGCAACTATGGGAAATAATCTTAAATGATTGTTCAAACAATCATTGTTTGATAGTTTAAATCCATCCAGGTTTCTGTTACATGATTAAAAGGCTACTTAACCATATGAAATGTACATTTAAAGTATTTGATCAGAATTTTTTCCTTGTGTTATTTGCATGTCATTTGGCATTGTGCTTCATTGACTGGCAGTGGTCAATATCAGTAAATGCGGATTTCACTGTCCAAGGTGAAAACTGACACATTATTTGGACTGCCATCAATAGCACAATGAAAAGTGATGTTGTGCTTTCCTCAACAGTCTGGACAGTATTAGGTGAAACAATTCAAATGGTCACTCACCTGTTTCTGTGGCATAACATGTAAAGTTATTGAGCATAGAGAAACAGTGCCGGTGATGTGGGGAATAAAGCCTATTTCTAGATCATTTTACTGAGGGAGTTCATAATAAATCTTGACACTCATTTTGTTGTATGAATGTGTTGATGTGGGAAACTGAAGGAAAGTTTGTACTGAATAAACAGACAGATAAGTCATTTGAAATTATGTCAATATTAATTGTGTGTGCTGTGTGAACAATGAAAGCATTTCTGCTCTTCCCTGTGGCCTTCTCCATTCCCAAGGGATTAGCTATAGTTCTGATAATGTGACACATATATGATAGTACTGATATGATAATGAGATGTGAGACAGCTGAATGCATGAGTGTACTGAAGTTCTAGCTGTGCTCATTGCTACATATGCAGTGTGATTCATTTCACGTGTATTCAACTTGTTATTCCCAACAGAGTTATTTGAATGCTTCTGATAAATATTACCTTCTGCATATGCATGCTGCATGGCAGTGAGAAATTAACTTTCATGGCTTAAGGAAAAAAGTGAAAAGTTTAGTTTAGACTGTCTTTCCTTAGTAATCTGGATGCAAACCAGTCCAGTGGCATTGCTCAGCAATCAGCACTACATATAGTACTCGGTAAAGAAAATACACTTATTAGGTAACTTTCTTTGTGGCACAAGGTATAACTGCAGTAAGCTTATAGAGAAAGGACAGATGAGGCATGGTCTAATCCACTTCAATAGTTTTACAGAGGGGGGTGTGAATATATATTTAATTACATTTTGTGATAGCATTTTATAGTTCTTCAAAAAGCAACTCTTGTCACTATTGCTAACAAGACGTAAGCTTGTGTCTGTCCACTTTCACATTATTTTTCATTAACTAAAAGTCTAATAACGTCTTCCACAAAGTCCATTTCTGATGTTGCAATAACAAGTGAGAAGGATGAATGTGTCACTTGAATGCACTTCTTGCTTTGGTCATTGCTACATATACATATTGATTGCATTTAATTTACTGCCAGCATTTTTCTGTTTCTTCAAATTTTCTTATGCCTTTTTCATTTCTTCTCCACAAAGCAGTGTACAAAAACAATTCACTGTCTAAAGAAAAAAATTATAAATTATTTTAGGCTGCATTATATGGAGCAAATTGTTCACAGAGAATGGACCTGACTGATATCCAGTGTCTGTAGCACAATGGTAACTGCAGTGAACTGAGAGCAATAAGGCACAAGAAGCATTATTCAAAAATTGTTTAAGGATCACATTGCAGTTATTTACAATATATATTTTTCTTTTTTTTATTCTGACATTTTAATTTGTATTTCCTCTTTGCTTGTCAGCATGCAAACATGGCTCAATACCTAAGGAAAAAAGTGAAAAAAATTAGTTTAGCCTGTCTTATTTAGAGCAAACACACCTAGCTACAATGTGCTTTCCTCAGCACTGTGGATAGGACTGAGTTGAGAAATTCCATCTGCTACATAGCTATCTATGAGGCACAAGATGTACCTGATATGAACTGAGAGAAATAAGGCATGTGAAGCATTTTTCAAATCCTCTATAGAGATCACATTACAATTATTCACAATATGTACTTTTCATTTTTTTTTTTTTTTGTCATTTTAATTTGCATTTGCTTTCTGCTTTGCGGTAAGAAAACATGATTCACTACTTAAGGAAAAAAGAGAAAAAATTAATTTAGGCTGCTTTGTGTGGCACAAACAAACCTGGCAATGATGCACATTCCTTACCACTCTGAACAGAATTGAGTGGAGAAATTCCACCAGTTATATACCTATCTGTGCAGCACAAGTTGTAAGTGTAGTAATTTTAGATAAAGAACACAGCTGATTAAGGGTTTTAATCCAGCTACAAGATACAAAGAGTGCCAGAAGCCCATTTCTCACAATATGTTGTTAGTTCTGTAAAACTAAAGAAAAATTATAGTGTCAAACAATTTATCAGTAATACTTGCATAATTAAGCTTTTCTCTTTAGTATATATCATTGTTTCACATATTACCTCAAGCTAACGTGTGTCCAATTTTCTATACTTGACAATGATCATATTTAATATAAAACTTACTTGCATATGTATGATGGACACAATACTTTTGCTATAATCATCATGATTCATCACATATCCCAACTATGCATTTAGGACAGTTATGTCTTGTGAAGTATGTATGTAACATAAACCAACCTGCATTAATCAGCACATTCAACTGTATCTATCTGAAATATATTTACAAACAGAAATTCTGACTTTTACGTAAGAATGCATTTCCATAACTAATTAAAACCACACATATACAGGCCTCTATGAAGTGTATCTCTCTTCATTCTGAAATTAGTATATGTCTGATTTTCATGCTGGAAAGACAGTTTTCCTGTGGCAATGACATTAACAAGCTAAGTTTCATTTTCTGCATGCTTTATCCCATGGTTTTGATTCCCATCTGGCACAATAATATTTTGTCATTGTGTAAACCCCCACATGACAATATGCCACAATCCGTCTTTCTCCTTGCAAACTGTAAGGATTAAAAGCTATTCAATTTAGCATTATACTGTTTAACACCTGAACTTGTGTCAATAGTTTGAGCATCACACATGGCAAAGTTCACTGTCATGTTTCACACCTCTACTGCTATGTGATGTAAATAGTGCCAGTATGTTTGTCAAGGAATCCATCTGCTTTCAATTGCACAAATGCAGTTGACAAAGCTTTGCATCATTGAACAAAACCAGTTATGTGTGAGAGCTGCATTGGGTTCCAATTCAGACAGAGTTTGTTAGCTTGACTTTTACAAACATCACTGATGACATAGAGAATGGTGTTAAATTTATACCCCAAAGGTGGGATGCTGAGGAGTTCATGTTATTTGTGGTAGTCCTTATGAAGCATTACAGCTATAGGCTGCTGCAAGGGGATTATATAGGCTCTCAGTATAAGGCTGAGGCTTGAAATAGTTTAGCCAAGGGTGCCTCCAATGCAACAGACATTCTACACACTGGGAACAATGTTGTCACCACTATATTGACCTTAAGAAGCTCAAGCAGGACTTTCTAAGTCAATGGAAGGCTGAATTTAAGACTGAAAACACCACCCCAGTTGTGTAAGTATACTGACCCATAACCTGCCTATGATATTGCATTAATAATCTAGCCAGCCAATGTAGCTACAGATTATGCTTTCAGATCTACTACTTCTCTTTTCTTTTCCTTTTGTGCTGTGCATGACAAGCTAATTGTCACATGCATACAAATATTTCTGACTAATTTCAAGGGCTCTAATCCAGCCATAAATCTTGCTGACTGTTTTTGGTGCACTATTCTATGTGTACATGTTTGCTACATATTGTTATGATCCACCATTATTATTCTTCTGTCATAATCCACTTTGGCCCTATATCCATCTCATACTGTTGATCGATCTTCTCCGTTCTGTACCATTAGTCTTCCATATCTGCATTTGTGCAATGTCTGGCCAGAGCACCAACTATAACTGAGGCTAAATGGAAATGCACAGCTTATGGCAGTATCTTGTGATTTTATTGCCTTTGCCTGCATTACTCTTTTGTGTTTTGCACCACTGTGCTAAGCTATGTTTGATCAGTTTATTGTAATTTTCAACAAGGTAAAGAGTTGGATGTACAGATTAGAGATCAACAGCGTAATGAAAATGAATACATTGTGAAGCCTGTCTTGTACAGATCTTAGTGCAAAAGCCAGCACAGAGGAACACAGACTACTGCTAATTCACATTCTTAGGTCAAAACATAAAGATATTATTACACATGTAGTAATATTTTGCTATCATTAGCATGATTCAGTTTGACAGTGTTGCACCCACAGAGTAAAAAAAAGAAAACAGAAAATCTAACAATTCTTCTTTTAGGCTGCATAACTTTTGTATGTCTCTATTACTTTTGTCAGCAGGTGATCTTGATTTTAGAAGGATGTTGACTCAATTATTTAGTCTTTTACTGTGTGTCTGCTACACAGTGTTTACAATTGTAACTGTGTTACATTTTGGGTTAACCTATTCTCACATAATCCATCACTATTATTCTGTAGTGTACTGTCCTATGTACGATTTGCATGTTTACTTGGTAAAGCACACAGTGTAAGTATGAGATAATACAAGGATGCAATCATTTCGACATGATGTAATAGGAAAGTTTCATTGATAACCCAGTGATGTACAACAGTGAATGACTATGTTATTCCATAATGTGAAACATGTCAATGTCCCTCACAGTAACACAGAGTAAATTACGTGTGAAAATCATAGTGATTTTACATTGTCCTGTGCATGCATATGAATTTGTTGCACAACCTGTGATGCACAGTACCATCTGTACCAAACAGTGGACTTTAAAAAAGTTCAAATGTCCTATTTCACATTGTTAATGTCAGTCTTCTCATGTGGTGCTTGCAAATAATACAGTGCTCTCTAGACTGTGTAACTACATAGGTAGGAGATTTGATGCCCAGCATGTGAATGTTTTGTGTGTGTGTGTGTGTGTGTGTGTGTGTGTGTGTGTGTGTGTGTGTGTGTGTGTGTGTGTGTGTGTGTGTGTGTGTGTGTGTGTGTGTGTGTGTGTGTGTGTGTGTGTGTGTAAAACACTTGGTACTCTATCCACTTCCTCTGAGAAGAACAAATGTAACCCTTCACATAGCTCCCTTATCCCACTTTTTACCAAAATATCCTCTATGAAACACACTGTTAAGGTCACCCTGACAGAAGTGCACGCTTTACCCTTAAGATTTAGATTTCTCCTGTGATGCTTGTGACTAATACAACGAGTTCTAGATTCTATATCTAAATAGACAGTAGTTTTAAAGCCCAACATGGATAACTTCTGTGTGTGAGACTGTGTATACCACTTGTTGCTGTATCGTGTTCCCCAGAGAATAATACATTTAATTCTTCACACATCTCCCACATCGCACTTTTTACTGAAACATCCTTTATGAAATGCACAGATTAGGTCATGCTAACAAAAGTGCACTCTCTACCCTTAAGCATCAGATTTACCCTGTGGTGCTTGCAACTAATACAGTGACCTTAACGTTGTGTAACTAGATAGACAGGAGGTTCAAGACCCAACATGGACAACCTGTGTGTGAAACTGTATTTAGCAGTTGTTGTATCCACTTCCCCTGAGAAAAATAACTTTAACTGTTCATTCAGCTCCCTTATCCCACTTTTACTAAAACATCCTCTATGGCATACACTGATGAGGCCATCTTGTCAAAAATGCACTCTTTTCCCCTTAAGCATCAGACTTCTTCTGTGGTGCTTGTGATTAATGCAGTGCTTTTTACACTGTGTACCTAGATAAGTAGGAGGTTAATTGCTCAGTATCAGGAATGAGTGTGCATCTGTGCTTACAATTAGGTGAGCATTGTGCACAATCAATTTCTACTCTGAATAGACATTTTAAAGTGGCACATGACTCAACCATCACCTCACAATCACAACTTCTTTGCAACACAAGGGTGTAAATAGGCATACTGTTTGTACTCTACTGAGTACAATTTTATATACATTAATTAAATAAAACATGTTTTATTAGGTCATACTTTGTTCACAGCTGTCTAAATAAATGCATAACCAAAATAAGAGAGAAAGGCAATCTCTAAAACAACCAGTAACCTCAAAAAAAGATTGCTGGAAACGCACCACACGAACCACGGCTTATAAATTGATTTATTCACAGAAACCACAAAATGAACGCTGACAAATCCAAATACGTTTTCGTCATACAAGACTTCTTCAGATAACATATAATACAAGGAAACTTGTTTAAATACTACACTGATTCCAAACTAGCCAATAAAAACATCCAATCGATTAACCCTTAATGGAAAATATTTAAAACAACCCCTTCTAAAAAATATATTATACACCTCTATTAGATGTTAAAACTTTATACAAAAAACTACATGAACTAAAATACATTTAAATAGCATTGACATAAAAATATATGTATATATAAAGTGTTTATAATACTGTATCTGGACAAGCTCCTTATGCAAAGGTCGATGCTACCATCTGCTAACCCTATAAAATATAATGCAATATGTAAAACTAAAAACTGTGAAAAATACTTTAAAGTTTTGCTGCTCTTAATTTTAACAGCAGAGCAATCAAAATGCTCTCATTCAATCCTGGGGTCTGGCAGCATCTAAAGTGACCTGCCAGTACAGTTCCCGATATTCTAAATAGGTTTCTCAGGACCCCCCCCCCCCAGCATCAGCACCCACTATCTCTAAAAAAATAAAAATTTTGCTTGACCACAGCCCTGTGAATGCCTATATAGAGCATTCCTTTCGTTGTTTTTACTGATATTTTAAAAATGTTCATAAATACGTATTTTCAGATGTCTCTTCGTCTTTCCCACATAAAAAGCACAACAAAACTCACACGTCACTAAATACACAAGACCACTGCTATTACAATTACTACAATACATAATTTTAATCACCCTATTTCTAGATTTAATATATACTTGGCAAGTATTAGCTATATGTCCACATTGAGAACAGGCCCCACATTTGTAAGTGCCCGTCCTTCTGTTCCCACATTTGCCCAAGTTAATACTTCCCCTCCCAAACAATTCTTTCATATTTTTCCTATTTTAAAAATAATCTTAATAGGCTTTTTCACTAAGCCTCTAAGATCTGTAAGGAAAGTAAATCTGTCCCACTGTCTCTTAACCACATCCCCTACAACTTTGGAATCATTACTAAATTCCATCATAAATGCCCTACAAAATTCACTATTGTCTTTCCGGACAGATGAAGAAGTTATAAATTGATCTCCTTTACCTAAAATAGGCGAATATCTTGAACATCATAAGTTCTTAACATAATTCCTAGTGTCCCCAAGCAAATTGACTGGATACCCTCTCTCCTTAAAAAAAATTCTAAAAAAATACACATTCTTCTTTAAAATCTTTATCTAAATAAGTGAGTCTACATGCTCTTATTAAATGCCCCTTAAAAATACTTCTCTTTTGTACATAGTGGTGGACCCTATCAAAATGTAGATATGAGTTAGTAAAAGTCTCCTTTCGGAATATTTTAGACTTAATGCAAGTACAAGCATGGATTAACCACAACCAACCTGACATCTTAGCCATCTCCGAAACCTGGCTAAAACCCCATATTGCTGACTCTGAAATCTCACCTCCTGGCTACCATATCCTCAGAAGTGACCGATTAAGTAATAATCTACTCTAACATCCTCTCCTTAATCCCTCTTCAAATCTCCACCCCTCAATTCAAAAACACAGAACTAACTGCAGGTCTCCTACGACTAAATAAACACAAGAACATCTGCATTATTTCCTTATATATCTCCCCTGGCGACAACATCTCTACCCTTGAAAATATTCTTCTCTGGGCCTCTACTGAAATAAAATATGAAACTTACATTCTAGGAGACGTTAATATTGATTGGAATAAAATCAAAACAACATCCCCATCCTTATCCATTAACCTCTACAACTTCACCCAAGTTATCCATTCAACAACTCGTCCTAACAAAAATCATCCCCCAGGGTCCACCTTAGACTGGATACTAGTCTCCCATCCTAACAAAATAATTCACTCTGGCACTATCCCTGACACCTTTAGTGACCACCTGCCTGCTTTCATCCACCGCTCTGCAAACTCCACTCATTACCAACACCACTACATTCAAACTCGTAACCTTACCAACTTCAACCCTACAATTTTCTCAAATATGCTTGAACAAATTAACTGGCAAATCCTAAATACTCTGCCATTAGATAATGCTGTAGAACATTTTAACTCTGTCTTCCTAAATATTCTTAACTCCCTAGCCCCACCAAGATACAAATGAGTCAAAGTCAATTCTGCCCCTTGGCTGACTAAAGAAACAAAACAAATCATGTGCCACAGGGACAAATCCTGGAAGCTTTAACAGAAAAAACAAAATGCCCTCCTCCTTGCTCCAATACACTCAACTAAACTAATTATTTTGGACAAAAAAAACTACTATAATAAACTTCAGTCTAACAACAACAAGAACCCTAAACAAGTCTGGAGCTCAGTTAACTCCCTTCTCCATCCAGGGTCCAGGAATAATCCCTGCCCTGACCCTACTTTAACTGATAAGGAGCTGAGCTCTCAATTCAACTCTTTCTTCACTGATACCATAGCTAAGCTAACCAAAACTTTCCCTAACAATAATCCTTCTAACACTCTTCTCTTAACATCCAACAACCACAATAACTGCCCTTTTAAATTCCAGCTGAAACCAGTTTCAACCATTTTTATAAAAAGGCTCTTATCCAAACTAAAGCCTTGCTCTAATGCCCCTGACAACATACCCTCCTCCTTCCTCAAAGGTATAGCCCTCCTAATAAGCATCCTAATCAACAGATCCTTAAAAGAGTCTTATGTACCCAAACTTTGTGTTCAGCCTACATTCTACCTCTCCACAAAGGTGGCAAAAACACCGCTATTTCCAACTTCCGTCCCATTGCCCTACTCTCTCCAATATCTAAAATTCTACAAAAATGTGTCTACCACCAACTTCTGCCTTTCTTAATCCAAAATAACTTACTGACTCCCACCCAACATGGCTTCCACCCCAGCCATAGCACCACAACTGCCTTACTATCCTTCCTTGAAACAATCAATCAAGCCCGAGACTCCGGACTTTTAGTTTCCACAGTACTGCTTGATCTCTCTAAAGCTTTTGACACCATATCCCATACACACCTTCTCTTACATCTGGCTAACCTTAATCTCATCCCTTCTTCTCTCTCCTGGTTCTCCAGTTACCTATCCGACAGATCTCAAGCTGTCAGATGGAAGAACACTACCTCCTCCTTCCTGCCAACACCTACTGGCATTCCCCAGGGGTCTATTCTTGGACCCTTGCTCTTCAACATCTTTTTTATTAACCTTCATACTGTCATCCCTAACACCACAGTTATCCAATACGCCGATAACTCAACCTTAATCTGTGCCGCCTCTAACCTTCCTGAACTTCTGACTAAAACTCAACTAGCTTTTTCCACTACAGAGAACTGGATGCATCAAAACCATCTCTCTCTCTTAATTCTAACAAATCTAAAATTCTACTTTTCTCTCCTTCCAGGACTTTCACCTTTGACAAAAAGCTGCTCTAGAAGTGGTCCCTTCAGCAAAACTTCTTGGTATAACCATAGATGAATAACTTAAATTCGATATCCACATACAACAAAACATAAAGAAAACCCACCAAAAGCTAGGTATGCTCTACAGGAATAACCACTTTCTCTCTAACTCCTCTAGGCTTACCTTGGCTATTACCTACCTTTTACCTTCTCTACTTTATGGAGCAGCTCTTCTTTCCAATCTGTCTGCTTCCAACACCTCAAAACTTGAAATTTGTTATAATAAGATCTCCAAATTTGCTACCAATTCCAAAACCTCAACACACCACTGCCTTACTCTACATTCCCTGAACTGGCTAGAGCTCCCCAACCACCTAGACTATCTCCAACTAACCACCGCTCACAAACTCATATTCTACCCTGATAAATGCCCAGCCTTAACTAATATCCTTCCACCATACACACCAAATCGTTCTCTGAGATCTGAAAACCAAAACCTAATCTCCATCCACAAACCCAAACATTCTGCTGGACAGCTTCTACTCTCGAAATGGAACTCACTCCCACCCTCACTCAGGACTATACCCAACCCAAAATCCTTCAAGACCCAACTGTTCTCATACCTGTCATCTAAACGGAAATGTTCCTGCTTTCAATTCTTCTCCCCTCTGAGCTCTATACACTCTGCATCTCTTTTTCTCCAAACTTTTCTGCTCCTCTTTTTCTACAAACTTTTATTACTACTCTCCCATAATAGACTTAACTGTCGATGTTCTGGTTAAGTAAATTTCTCTCTAAACTCCAAGTTTGCAAATCTTGTAAATGTCACTTCTGTAAAAAAAAAAAAAAAAATGATACACATTTACGCTATGTATAACCTGACTGCTTGAATTTTAAGATTTTGTATTGCCTTACTGTATTGCTTAGAAATTCTTAATTGTATGACGTTTATGCCTGTACTTATCTTCAATACTCTGTAAATCTATTGTATTGTACTGTTTTTTTTTGGAGTTTTTCTCCCCGGGCCTCCACTGAAAATGGGCACTTCTTGGCCCTGTGGATTTCCCCGGTAATCAAACTGAAATAAATAAATAAATAAATAATGCCTCTAGAGGTTTTAATAATGTTAACATCTAAAATGCCCACTTTATCAAATGTAATAGAACTTGTAAAATGCAAAAAAGAGGTGGAGGAATCTAGATATTCCAAAAATTATTTCAACTTATTTTCTGATTCCTTCCAAAAAATACAAATATCATCAAGGAATCTTCTATAAAGTATCCAACAATCACAAAATCTAGAATTAAAAACAGCGCTTTTCCAACCATGCTAATATAATGTTAGCATAAGTAGGGGCACAATTAGCCCCCATGGCAACCCCCTTCATTTGATGAAAGAATCCCCCCCAAAATAAATAAAATTATTTTTTTAATATAAGGTCCATTAAATTTAAAATAACTTGCAATTCATCAGTAGAAATACTACACCTATCCACTAGAGCTGCCTCAAGCCAGTCTAATCCTATGTCCTGAGGTATCACCGTGAACAAATCTTTAATGTCCACAGTCACAAAAATAATATCATCATACAGCTGTTGTAAATCAGTCCCCTGAAGAAAATCCCATGAATCCTTAAGTATAATTTTTTCAGTCCCCCAATACTTTTTCAATTTTACATCTACAAATTTTGCTAGAGGGTCTGTCTTTGATCCTTCAGCTGAAACAATAATATTAGCTAATACTGACCAAGTATATATTAAATCTAGAAATAGGGTGATTAAAAGTATGTATTATAGTAATTGTAATACCAGTGGTCTTGTGCATTTCTTGACGTGTGAGTTTTGTTGTGCTTTTTATGAGGGAAAGACAGAGAGACATCTTAAAATACATATTTATGAACATTTTTACGATATCAGTAAAAACAACGAAAGGAATGCTCTATATAAGCATTCACAGGGTTGTGGTCAAGCAAAATTTTTATTTTTTGTTTTAGAGATAGTGGATGCTGATGCCATGGAGGGGTTCTTGGGAAACCCATTTAGAATATCAGGAACTGTACTGGCAGGTCACTTTAGATGCTGCCAGACCCCCCAGGCTTGAATGAGAGCATTTAGAGGTCATTCATTTGCAAGTGAACTGTCATAATCTAAATGTCAGACTTCTCTTTTGGTGCTTGCATTTCTTATACCATTCTCAAGAATGTGTACATACATATGTAAGAGGTTCAAATACAATATTGCTGACTACAGATTAATTCAGAATAGGTTTACACAAACTTGCAGTAGCAAGTTTTACAACCCCAGAAGGCTGTAAAAGACATTTTACTAGACACATCTCCTTGGCAATGCACTGCTGTTTCCATTCTTTCATAGATGCCTCACTTGTACTCAGTGTTCTCCTGTGGTATTGGCTGCTGATAATGTGTTGTATAGATGGTGTAAGTCGATAGTTTGGTGGTTCGATTCTATCACTGCTTAAATAGTGTAACTGTGATTACTGTCATATACCACTGGCTACTTCACAACCATCTTTATGTACACTTCTACTTATGAGATTGATTTACAGTGGTACACTGCTACACTAGCAAATCCTAGCATCCACAAGAAAAATAATTTTTGGCCACTCAGTGATTACATGATCCTACCATAACTGTATTATTTCATAGACAGAGTGGGAATTCTTCTGTGTTGCATGGATTTGATATTGTGCTTTGTACATTGTGTAAACTACATATGTAGGATGTTTAAGGTCAGCTCTTAGTGTGTCTTACATCCTCATACTGTGAATACTATTCTGCAAAGATATATATGATGTGTACCTGTACAGTGTTACTGTGCACTTTGACCACTTCTTAGTATAAACATCCAGCAAATAAACAGTGGTGAAGTCATCCATTTAGCTGTGCACTGTCCCAGCTGTATGTTGTGTGGCACTTGAGATACAGGCACTAATCTTTAGCTTGTGATCATGGGTGGTTATTTCAAATCCCGGCTCAGACTACAGACTATGTTGTGTCATTCATGTTGTGACTGTCCATGTCGCTAACATTTTCTGTCTACACATATAGATTTTGATTCCCCTTACAGAAGACTATGATAATTTGTCACATAGCAATGCTTTTATTCACAGTAATGATGACTTGCGATTGCATTTTCTTTGCATAACATATGCAGGAAACAGTATTCACTGGCACAAGGGAATGAGACAGCATTCTCTATGTTGTTGATTTAGTACTGCATTTACAGGTGCACATATCCCTTGCAGCAATAACATGATGTAATGCCTTCATATACCGATATATCTCACAACTGTAGTGAAATTTCAACACAGTGCATTCATCCTGTATAATATAATGTATTTTCTGTTGTTAAATGCTCAGGTGTCCACATCCACATTCAGTGCCTGTTAGCATCATTGGGGCTATACCTTAATGCATCAGTGTCATCCACCACAGTTATAATATGTCAGTTTACAGTGAGAGAAGCTTCCACCATCCCTTTTATTTCAGAGATTATTTACAACACAGCTGCGGTAGTGTTGTCGCCTCACAGTAAGATGCTGTCCGGTTCGATTCTCAGCTAGAGCGTCTTCTGCGTGGAGACATGCATGAATGGGCATACCTTCATTGAAGGCTGTGCGTCAGGGCTGGTAACTCGGCACTTAAAAATCAACTACCAATCATTAGCGGACCGGAGTTCCGCTGTGGCGACCCCTAACTGAGAAAAGCCGAAAGACACAAACAAACAAACATCTGATGTAATAAGGTAGCATAAGTAGAGAATCAAAGTTGTGTTAAGACTTCCACATGGTGGTTCTGGTTGATCCACATGTCATAAGTCAGAAGAGTTACATAGCTTGCTGTTCACTTCCTGAAATGCAACATTACATTAACATTAACGCAATTGTATCTAGTCATTATTATCCATTTTTATGCTGGACAATGATACATCATCAGCGGTTGTGATTGTATGTCAGCGAAATGGTTATTCAGAACATGTCATGTTGTGAGTGCTCCTCTCACATGTGCATTAAGTACTAACTTGTATAGAATACCTACACAGATAGACTGTGGTTTGATTCTGGGACAGGGTGTGTACTACACAATGGAAACAGCTTCCTTGTCAGAAAACATTAGGACTGTACTGCTCAGTGTTGTGTGGACAGTAACATGTGTAGCTTCCTTCCAGTATTCTGACTAAATATAATTGCTCATGTTATATTTGTAATTCTTTTCTTAATGCACACACTCAATTCAGTTACTTGTGGAAGCCTCCATTGCTATCTGTTGTGGCACATGCAACCAATATATGATGGGGCACCATCATTTCTTACTGGGAATAGCACCCACAACCTTCCTGGACATGGGTAGCCACTACTAAATGCAATATTGGGTATTAACTAACATTTCTATGGTATTACTTCATGGTGAAACTGCTAGGCTTGAAACAGGCAGCAATGAAAAATCTGAACTCATGACATATCATCCGGTCTGTGTTGTCATTTGTCACTTATGTATGCTGTGCATCATTAGCTTACCATTTAGCATTTACATGACTGTAAAACATTTGCCTATTACATGTTCATAGATGATACACCCTTTTCCTATGGGTGCCACTGTCATTTCTTTGCAAAAACATGTCTTATTCTGATGTACTTGTCCATTTGGTCTCATGTATATAAGCTGAGGTGGAGAATACAGCAGTGGTGTTGGCTTGCATACATAAATTTGCTGTATATGTATAGTTGCTTTCATATGCAATAACTGTAGTATATGCATTCATCCCATAATGTATCTTCTGTCCTTGATAACTTTTATCTCAACTCAGCATTTTCACTCCCCTTTCTTACATTGCAGCTTTATAAGCCCATCACAACCTTTGTTAGCATACTTATTTTTATTCATGTGCATAACTGCAGTATTGTCACTGACATCAATTATTATTACATCAGTATTGCAGGATTTATGTCATAAATGCCTCTTAGACACTTCATCACATTTGTGATATAAGAGTACATTTTAGACATTTACCCTTTACATTACTGTAGCTAGGGTAGGACTAGAGGGGCAACAGCCTCAGATGCAAAGTGTTGGGAGCATGATCAGCTAATGTCAATCACTCTTTAATGTAATGCATTTGCAGTCAAACCTGAGTGCTAGAGTGCTATAGTGCTTTATGTGTAGTATAAACTGTAGCAGCTGTGTGCCACATTGCAGCAAACAGTTGCTACAGTTTAAATTTTTTTTTTTTAACTAAAACCTGAGTGCTGTAGCACTCTGTGCAGGCAGGATGTAAACTGTATTACAGGGCATAAACTGTATCAAGCAGTCTGTTACAGTTTAATTTTTTTTTTAATTATAACATGGCCAGTGTAGGACTACATGCAGACAGATATAAAGCTGCTTTGTTTACGTTTTGTGCACGCACCTTTCCATGACTGTGAACACTATTGCTGTCCATGAAAAGGTATGTGCAAATGTGTAGAAGTGATGACCAGGGTGCATATTTGATTAGCACTGCTACTCATACAGTAACATGTTTATATAGTGTTTGGCTTAGTGTAGCAAACCGTTTGATACAGTTTAAAAGAAGTTTTTTTTTGTTTTTTTTTTTTAACAAAATATATTTAAGAAGGATTGATGGGAATGGCACAGAAATGTGACCAGACTTTCTGGGGCTGGGGCTGGGGCTTGAGGGAGGGGAAACATGTCATGCATCTGCCACCTGGTCGGTATGCCAATAGAAGGATTGTCTTCTTTTTTTTTTTTTTCTTTGAGGGGACCATAGATCTAACTGTAATAAGCTGATCACTTACAGCTTATTACAGTGAAGTACTTTTTTGGGGGGGGGCACTAGTTCATGGCAACAGCCCAGGGCCCTAATTGAGCCAGCTATGCTTCTGCCTCTTCAACATTAATTAATTATGCAGCATAACAAAGTTATTATTTGTGTGCAATTCCTCCATTTCACTTCTCTTCCTTCTGTATTCTTTCACTGGACTTCCCCTTAATATGTCTGAGCTACAGCATGTGCTTGTATCTGAGTTTTGCCACTATACAAGCCATTTAGTTTTCTTTTTGTGCTGCTGCTGCAGCTTGCAAGCACCTTTCCATTGTTGTGAACACTAATATTAGCCATGGAAAGCTACTTGCAAATGTGTAGGCATGATGAGCACCACGAATATTTAATTAGCACTACTGCTCATCGCAAAATATCCTGAGATGTTACAAGAAAAGAATAAAGCATCTACGGATCATGAGTAATTATAACAGATTAAAATACCTACATTTACTTTCAGTGTCCTATAGAAGATTGAGAGAAAACCTTCTAATGTTACATACATGTAATGAAAAACAAAACCAGTAGTTTGTGCTCACGAACCCATAAACTTTAATTTGATCCGAAATACAACAAATAAAAGGTTAAGAGCTTTCATCTATAATATTTCTGGGCATTGTCAAGATGATGGGTTCTGATGATATCTAGGAATATTATAGATGAAAATTGATAAATTCTACTGATCCCTGCCTGTACATTGTTTTGTCACATTTCAAAGAGCAAGCCAAGTCATTATACTGCAATGGAGGGGGGGGGGGTTCATGCAATATTGTACAAGGAGTGCACAGCTGTTAACAAATAAATAACCAACAAAGGAAGCAATAATATCTTTCATATGGCAACCATAGCAATAATAACACAATAATCAAAGGTAAATGAATCAAAAGATTTTCAAAGAGCAGTGCTGAAAATTACATGCACAGAATACTATTCTCATAAATAAAATATTTGCAAAGAACTAACTTACTACATAATACAAATTAACCTTTACAAATGGAGCATCATTTCTAGAATTTGTTCTCATGATAAAATGAAAATATACATCACTTTGGAAAACTTAGTAAGGGTTTCATATGTTAATATCAAAGTATATGACTTATTTTTTCCATGTTATTACTTATTATGATTTTCAACTATGTGTGTTGCTGCTGGTATGTGAGTTGTACTTTTTTTAACAAAAACATATGATTATTTTCTTTAAGGTATAGTACAGAATGAGATTGATAACATCATTGGATCTTTGCGACCGCCTAGTTTTAAAGATCGTAAAAATATGCCATACTGCAATGCAGTCATCCATGAAATACAAAGATATGGCAATGTTGTTCCCATGAATCTTCAACATGAGACATCCATGGATACTCACTTCCGAGGTTATTTCTTTCCAAAGGTAACAGAGCAAGTGTTGTAATCTGACAACATATTAAACATTTTAATTGAAAAATCATCAGGCCTCCTACTTGTGAAAACCCTGCCTGAATAAAATATTGGAAAACTCAAATATGTAAACACTTAAATGTTGGAATATGCAATTATTAATGATAAAATATGGCAGAAGGAAGCAACGTCACCTCTTACCATTTTTTTTCTTCAGAGTCAAATGTTTGTAATATTTCAGAACATTCAGACTGAAGTTTTATGCTTACACTCACTTGCAGTTTATTTTAGTAATAGACAGGTTAGATAGTTACCTTGGGCTTCTCTTTGATACCGGTCTCAATTTTACCCCATACCTTACAAACAACATAGGAATCCTGATATATTTGAATGTTTCATGCAATAATATACTTTGAAATAATAAGGATGTTATGGGATCACACAACAAAGTAGCAAAAGCCCAGGAAACAGGAAATAATATTTTCCCAGACATTTTTTTTAATTATATAATTTATAGATTATATAGTTTAAAAATTCCACATTGTGTCACAGATCCTTCATTTGCAGAAGTAAAAGCAACATTCTCTCCAGCATTTGTTCTATATTTTGAAATCAGACAACAACAAATTACTAATTTCTACATAGTTATATATGTGTATTACAAATGATAACAGTTGCATTTTTACTTGCATAACAAAATTATTTGAATTAATGGTTATTAACATTATTTTGTGTTCTAGTTCCTTGCTATGTAATAGCTCTGTGTACCAAAACTCAGCTCATTTGTTAGGTTATTAAACACAGGCTGAGATTCAACAAGATGTTGATAGTTGACATGCAAAAAGTGAGCCATGAAAACATCCAGAAAACAATAGTTAAGTTTTAGGTAATGTGACTTGCTTTCATGAAGCATTATCAGTGTAAGAAACGTAAGGTCATTAACAATGGTGTACCTCACCAAATAACAAATGGGTTCTTTCCATATTAGTTGGTTTATAAGGGGACGCTCCTTGCTTATGATTCAGTTTTTCCTCCCTTCTGTTCTACTCTGACATATTTTTTCTCAGAAGCTTGCATGTTCAGAGTGGAGTGAGGACTGCCTATGCTGGTGCATATCTTGATGTCATATGCCACATCAGGAGAACACAATAAAAAAAAGGATTTGACACCTACACTATTTGTACTGATAAATAAACCCAGGTCCTCTTGTAAATCAACTAATATGGTAAGAATGAATTAGTTGTAATGGCTTTCATATATGTCATTAGGTCACTTGTTAGCAAAAATCAGACAAATGAACCTGTTCAGCTGAGAGAGCTCTTTAACTTTTTGTAAATTACACCAGGGTTGTGTGTCTTCAGACTTTGGTTATTGTAGTTTAAGAGGTGCAGGGGTTGAGACCTTGTGCATGAGAAATGTGAGGGGGCTTGCTTTACCACAGAAATAAGTGCTGCTGGCTGGTCTTTTGACTGAAACCATTTGCTTGCCTGGGTTCTGCTAAAAAAAAATTCATAGACCTAAACCATATCCATTTATCTAACAATGAGGATACCTTGGTGGGTTTTATGTTTGGTTTGAATTACAAGCACTAGTCAAAAGAATGGAAGAAGACATTGGGTATCCAAGAGGGTAATCTCAAAATGGCTGTGTCCTGAAGTATCAGAATACTAAAAGAGGACCATCTCCTAGAGGCATAGCCAAGATAACAGTGCTTTGTAAAGGTGTGAAGTGATGGCCAGGTAGCAGCAGCAGCACACACGTCCCCAACAGAGACTTTATGAAGCCAACATGGAAAATAGCCATACCTTTGAATATGTAACTTTTGACAACAGCAGTTTCAAATTAGTGGTGTGTCACATGGTTGAAAAACATAATGCAGATTTAAATTGTCTTAGAAAAGGTTTGTTGATGACTGCCAGCCTTCCTGTTTCTGAAACAAAGTAGTTAACATTTGATATGTCTTCTTAAACTCATGTACTCCCTTCAGGCAAACTTTATGCTTATATCTAGGATGTGAACACCTACCTCCCTTGGTATCTTGGGCAAAGAAAACAGGAACATGAATGTACCTGTCATTTCAGTCACTTTCATTGATAGGAAATATCGGCTGGTCCTGAAGGACACATGATCCCTGTGCAATATCAGATACAGTCCTCTGCACACAGAAGCCTGAAGTCTGATATCCTGTGAGCATAGATGATGGCCACCAGGAAGAGCATTTTCTTTTAAGTAAATTTCAATATCTGTGAACCAGATGGTTCCAACAGAAGACAGTCAAGCAAGCTAATCAAAAGTTCATATCCTATTGGAAGTTCTTCCAATGTGGAAATAGAATCAATGCTCTGTTAAGAGGATGCCTAACCTGATAGGATGGGCCACAGTTTTGCCCTCTACAAAGTCATAACAATCATAAATAGCTGACACAAGCCTGTATAAAAACTGGGACTCACATGGTGCAGTTGCCTGACATAGGTCAGAGTCTCATAACAGTTCATAGACTAAGGTGGTATCAGATACTAATATGCCCAAATGGAGAATCTTTTGTTATTGTCAGAATATGCTTATATGGAATAACTCCTGGTATCCCCTGCCAATCTTGATATCTGTTTCAGACACTCCACAACAGCCATGCTCTGGGACAGTCATTTGTCGTCCCAACCATCGACCCTTGGTTAGGACAAGAAGACCCTCCAGAACTGTGAGAGTCTGTAGAGTGTAAAGCTATGCTCTTCTCAGCTGCCAGGGCTGACAAGGATTAAACTTCTTCTTTACTCTGTGAATTTTGCAATGAGACTTAGAATCAGATGGAATGGAGGGATGACATACAACAATGCAACTTACAACTGGATGGAAAACACATTCACAGTAAACTCCTTTTGCTTTTTCTCAGTAATCAGAAAAAGTGAAAAGAAACACATTTTCCCAAGTGGTAAATAGGTTGACCTCAGATTTGAACCATGTAGGGTTCTGGGATCCATAGTTCCAGGTGAGAGCTGTAGGACTGGCTCGGGTACTTTGTCATTACATCCACTGCACCTCTCTGACTAAAACCCCTATCCTTATCCTTGGACCAGATGGAAAAAAGGGAGACACCTGTGTTCTCCTTTGTTAGTTTAGGCACTGGAATGCTTATTGTTTGTTGAAAAGAATTATTATGGACCCCAGAAGCTTGTCCTCTTCCAAGGCCTCTAAGGCCATGATGGCAGTAGCAGCAGGTAGCACTGATTGACTGAAGTACAGTACTGTCTACAGAGAACATCACTTCCTTTGAATAGTGATGGGGATAAGATGAGATTTCTACCCTACCAGTGAAACACTGCTCATCAGGACCTAAGACCCTCCTGAAATCTGTTGAAGACTGTGAACCTCTATCTGGCCCAAGTGACAGTAAATAGACATCAAGAGGACTTCTATAGGAGCATGGAGAGTCTGCAATCACTTGCATACCACAATCTGCAGCAGCACCAGTATTCTCAGTCATTCAACCTTTACTGTGTTGATTATGGTGGCACTCAAGTACAGACTGCCCATGTGTGCACCTTCTGCTGCAAATCATCTTCTCCTTCTTCTTCTTCTTTCGGCTTTTCCCAGTTAGGGGTCACCACAGTGGATCACCTGTCTGCTCAGGATTGGCAGTGAAGTTTTACGGTGTCAAGTTGCCAGCCCGGCACCAAACCTTCCACGGAAGGCACAGACATGCATGCACGTACTCACACCTAGGGCCAGTTTAGAGTATCCAATCCACCTACAGCATATCTTTGGGATGTGGGAGAAAACCGGAGCACCCAGAGGAAACCTACGTGACTACAGGGAGGACATGCAGACTCCACACAGCAGGCACCCTAGCCTGCTGCACATCATCTAAGCTTTCAAATTATTGAATTCATACAAACTCCACTGGGGAAGGGAATTACTAATGCAGGAGAGAATACAACTCCATATCAGTGAAGGCATTTCTCTAATGTAAGATCACAGAGAGCTTCTCCCAGCTGACAGTCAAACCCAAGAACTGCATTCTATGATGAAGCTACCAAGATCTTATCATTTAAGTAGGGAGACATACACAACTCCTTTTCCTGTATCATTTCTGCCATCATGACCAACAACTTGGTAAATACTCTAGCTGCAGAAAAAAAGTCCAAATGGTAACATTGTACTAAAAGTGATGCCCACCCAAAATGACTTTATGGGACTGCCTGTGCAGACCCCAGATAATCATGCCTAGAAGGCCCCCATCATGTGTAGTGAACCCATTCATATGTCCAGCTGCAGCAGCAGCAGCAGCAGTACAATCATCTGGAGATTCACCCTCCAAAATCTGACATACATATTCTGCTCACTAAAACAGCTAATGTCCATAGCATTTGGAATCAAAAGGAGTCAGAAGTAGAAGCCAGAGCCTGTATGGTCCCTTTGGGAAGTATAATCTAACTTGTTTCCACAGATCCCTAAAGACACATTGTCCTTTTGTAGAGTCCTTTCTAAAGGATGATATAAGAGCTATAAGACATACTAAGACATAGACATCCATATCCACATCTAGAACTTGCTTATCCTTCATGATACTTTTCCATACCATGGCAGCTTAGAAAATCACAACCTCATGGGCACTCTTAAATGAGAGAGCTATGAGCAGTACACTGGTGGAGCCATCTATCTGGTGATTTTCTGAAACCAGAGGCAGGTATTTGCTCATTTGACAGCCTCTTCTTCTTGAGAGCTGGCTGGCCTAGAAGAAAAAGAGATAGGGGCAGCTAAAGAGAACTCTTGACAGTATACATCAGTGGAAAGAACATGTTTCTTCTTCAGCAGGTCATCTTC
Organism: Protopterus annectens; assembly: GCF_019279795.1. Lineage (NCBI taxonomy): Eukaryota > Metazoa > Chordata > Ceratodontiformes > Protopteridae > Protopterus > Protopterus annectens. Next base: position 674,321,014 of record NC_056746.1, read on the forward strand.
CAAATCCTGAGAAAACTGGCTGGATAGAACCTCCCAATGACAGAGACATACAGGATGGACTGCTAGAGCTCCTTGAAAATGAAAGGCAGCCTTATCCAGGACATCCTTTATATGTACATGTCTAATCCTACTGCCAGAGACACAGTATGGTGGTGGACACCATAGGAGCCTACTCTTTCTGCTGAGAGAAGTCTTAACCACCTCCTCCTTGGACTTAGACTCAAGGAGGGAGACTCTAGGAGGGAAGAACGGTGTTATATAGTGTATCAGAAAACATCTCAGCATGACTCAAGCGCTGTGCACAATGTAGCAATGCAAGGGCTCAGCCAACGCAACAGCTAGTTATAATGTAATAATACTATGTCTCAGCATTGCCCAACAGCTACATATAATTTAGCAGCACAAGGTTTCCTCTAACAATAATGTGTACTTTAACAGCATAGTGACTCATTACAGTTCAACAGCCAAAAACACTATAGCAAATGCTCAGCCAGCCCTACAGGTGTATAAGCTGTAAAAGCATAAGGACTCAGAAGGCAAAACAGCTGTATATGCTAAAACAGCTCAAGATAAACTGCACAGCCTAATGACTGCAGTTAATGACAATTTATCCTATCATAGCTGTACCTCAGTAGTGACGTCTAAGAAATTAAAGACGATATACTTGTTTTTCAGGTCACTAGGAGCAAGAGATTGTGAGTCATAATGCAATTTTATCAGTCACTAACATGACACTATATCAGAACTTAACACTGTCAGACAATGGTGTATATGTTACAGCTCAAGGTCTCTGCATAGCACATCAGCAATATCCACTATAGCAAGGTCTCTGTACAAGCCAACAGCCATATACATCATAACAACTAAAAGTCTCTGCACAGCCCAACAACTAAATACACTATAGCAAGATCTCTACACAAACGAACAGCTATGTACATTGTGACAGCTCAAGATCTCTGCTCAGCCTTTCAGATACATACACCATAGCAAGGGCTCTGCAGAGCCCAATGGCAGCTTACATTTTAACAGCTCAAGACATCTACATAGCCTGACACTTACATAAACTGTATACCTCTCAACTGTCCAGATTTTTACCTCATATTTTGGTCTGTTCCTCTTAAAGTTTGTGTTTTTTTTTGCAAGTCATGGAGAACTGAAGTCGCAAAATAATTAAAATAATGACATACATTTGAATTTCATTCTCCATACCATTCAGAAAATGCATGTGAATTCAAAAACTTTTAATCTAGCTGCTTTCTATGTTTATTACAATACAAACAGAAAATGATTGACTTTAACAATTGGCTTAGTTTTTGGTGTCATTCCAAGGGGATCCAGTACCTGACATCCTGGGAGAACACTGATTGACAGACCATGATGCTTTGCCAGATATGCCTTCATCTGTCACCTCTGGGCTTCAGGCTTTTGGCAAAGGCTCTTGCCTCCGCCATAGTGCCTTTTTTAGGCAAAGTCATGAGCACAAAATTACCAACATGAAACATTTTTTTTAAATGAAATTTAAAGGTCATGCTGTTAAATGCTAGGAGTCTTAGCATGAAACTGCACTCATTGCAAGCATTTCTTGCCCTGGAGGATGCTGATATTTGTGCAGTAACTGAAACCTGGTTCAAAGCTGTGGAGAGCACCCCAACATTACCAGGTCACTCTCCCTACTGTACTTTCAGACCCCAAACAGAGGGTTACAAAGCCAAAGGAGGTGAGTTTCAGTATTTATCAAAAACAAAACAGTGTAAGAAACTTCTCTGTGTGGAAGATTTTCAATCCATATATATCTAGTTAATCACTGTATATTAAGTAGATCAAATAATGGTAGTAGAAGTTGCGAACCTACACTCACCCTAAGTCAAAAAAATAATAAAACATATATCATTTGAAATATTGTACAGAATTATTAAGTATTCAAAAGTAATCCAAGCAGGGTAGGCAGTCTGTTTCCAGTCGAAAATCCTTTATTAAGTACACAGACAAGTGATCCATGTAAAACAAAAATAACAGAGTAATCCTACCCTACTTGGATTACTTTTGAATAATCAATAATTCTGTACAATATTTCAGATTATATATTTTTATTATTTTTTTGACTTAGGACGAGTTTAAGTTCACTACTTCTACTATCATTATCTGATCTGATTAATATACAGTGATTAACTAGATATACAAGGATTGAAAATCTTCCACACAGAGAAGTTTCTTACACTGTTTTGTTTTTGGACCCACTATACTTATTTAGTGGGTTGTTTGAGACTTTGGGGATACTACGGTGATTACATGGTTTTTAATATTTATCAAAGACATACACACCTCCAGGCTGGTCAAACTGCATGATGCAAAGGAGATACTGAAAGTGCAGTTAACTGCTGACAAAACACCTTTTCAAATCATAGCTAGCTACAGACCCCCAACTATGACTCAAGATGCCCACTCCACCTATCTGGACTTACTTGAATCCATCAAGATTCAACCCTCTACCCTAATCCTGGGTGACTTTACTCAACCATAGAGTGGAAGACCTATTCTAGCCCAAATATGAACACCCAGAGATTTCTTGACTTTGTCTATCCTAATGCATTGGATCAGCTGGTCAACACCCCTACGAGAGGTGCAAATATGCTGGACCTGGTACTAACCAACATGAGCAGCCACTGTAGCACCTCTACAGTGTCATTCTTCTTGTAAGATCTGACCATAAAGTGATCACTTTCAAAGTCACCATCTCCCCTGACCCCCTACTAGTCAGGGTCAAACAAAAAAACTTTTCCAAAGCTGACTGCAGTCTCCTGAGAGTGGGTATAAGCAGCTTCACAGCCATCATCCTTTCAGTTGGAACTAGCACTAATGTCCAAGCCTACTCCAAAAAACTATATGAGCACCTACATAGCTTCATGGACTCAGCAATACCTGACAGGACCAAATCATCTTCTGCAAGGAAGATTAAACCTGTCTGGTGGACAGCAACAATAAACAAACTCTATAATAAAAGGAAAAAAATGCAATCCAAGACCAAGAAGGAGCATGTGCCAAGTTGGAAGCAGTCTCTGCTTTGTCTGAACAAGCAAATAAGGTCACTGGTGAAATCCTCTAAGGCTAACTTTGGGTCCAAATTGGCCACATCCACTAAGGACAATCACAAGGCCTTCTTCACATACATCTGCAATCTGAAAGGTAACTCCCAAATCTACTCTGAACTGGAGGTCAATACCACACACACAAATGCCATCAATATAGCTAACCTGTTGGCAGACAGGTTCAATGAAAACATCACCTCCCAGTTACCCCATCAGTAAACCAGGACATCCCCAGCACCTACCCCCCTCCTCTCACCACCAGGGAGTAGGTGTTTAATGCCCTCTCAAAGGCAAAAAATACAGTTACATGGGATCCAACAACATCCATGGCTGTATCCTACATGAACTCAGGCATGAGTGCTCACCTCCATTAGGCACCCTATTCAACCAAAGCCTGATCACCATCTTCATCCCAGTTGAATGGAAGACAGCCACAGTCATCCCTGTACACAAAGGTGGAATGTCCACTGACCCAGGCAATTATAGGCCTATCAGCCTAACTAGCCTGATCTGCAAGGCCATGGAATGAATTATTATGGACATTATAAACAAGGACATTGGCAACCTCTAAATGCTTGACCTCACAGTTTGGCTTTGTTAAAGGGAGAGCCTGTTAAACTTGGTCAACCTCTTTGAAACAGTTACCAAAGCCATAGAAGAGGCGAAGATGGTGCACACCACCTACCTTGACCTACCTAAAGACTTTGACACTATTCTCCACTCAGACATAATAGATAAACTCTCCCAGCTAAGCATAAACCCATATGTTACCAGATGGGTAGCTAACTAGCTCACTGATAGAACCCACCTAGTCAAAATAGGAGAACCACCTCTAGTAGTAAAACCATAATGAGCGGTGTACCTCAAGGGTCGGTCTTGGAGCCTCTACTGTTTGGGATATACTTTTCTGAGGTGCAAGCCAAAACCAGTGGTCTGTGGCTGACCAAGTTTGCAGATGGGTGCAAGCTGGCTGCTGTCTTAAATTCCCATAGTGATGTGAACATCCTCCAAGAGGGCCTTACCCAAACTAATAATTGGTGCCAGATGCATGCCATCAAACTGAATGCCAAGAAATACATCATCATACCCTTTGAGGAATATGGAGTCCCCACTAATTATCACATTAATAACAACATACTAAGCACACAATCAGTTGTGAGGGACATGGGAACCCAGGTTAATAGCAACCTGACTTTTGAATACCATGTTGCCTCCATTGTATGGAAGACTTTCTACATGGCCACCTCATAAGTAAGGGTATTTCATCCAGGAACAAGAGGTCATAACATCCCTGTGCTGTTCTCTTACCAGTCCCATTATTGAGTACAATGCCCCCTTTGTACCTTGACAAGCACGTGCAGCTGCTGGAAAGACCACAGAGGTTCCTGATTAGGAAAATCCAGAGTCTCAAACACCTATCTTATATAGATAGGCTAAAAGCCCTGTCCCTCTACTCAGTCTCATACAGACTGCTCAGAAGTGAACTGTATCTGGAATACAAGGCTATCTCAGACCCAGCCTTAATGGAAATGCTGCATATCTGTAAGTCAAACTCCACTCCCACAACCTGCATATAAGGCCTCAACCTTTTCTGAGACATTAATAGAACTTATTGGAGAAATAGATTTGTGTCCCAAAGACTCCCCCATCTATGGAATAGACTCCCTGTCCATGTCAAGCAGAGTACCTCTCTAGCCCTCTTTAAGAAGAACCTGGATGACTGAATGGGAAACAGAAAATCCACCCCTGGGATCCCACCTGTGTCACTACTGGACAGGGGAAACAGGTGCTGACTTTGAGGGAACATGGGCAAAATTCTTGGCTAGGCTTATAAGGACCTCTGGGCCAATATCCTAATATCATCCTATGAACCTATGAATCTATTAGTGCAATATTTAAAAGTTGTCCCTGATTTGGGGCTTTTGTCTCCCCGTTATTTTTAACTTTGTCCAGATTTCTTGAAATCTGACATTGAGAGGTATACACTGTATTAAGAGCTCACCACAACTCAACAGCTAGAATTCATAACAATTTATCATTTCATAACCATGTCTTACTGGTGAACTTTAGAGTACTAAAGATGGTGTAGACTTGCTTTGCATGTCAATCTCAGCAAGAAATTGAGATCTTATGCAATTGGCATAAAGTTCTAATTCAACCTATTCTGTGCATACACCCAATTTGAAATCAATATGTTTGAATTAATGCAAAGAAAGTTTAACTAGAGACTTCAGAACATGAAAAACATTCAAGAGTCAGATATACCAGACAGACTGAATTTATACAATATTACCCTCCGTGCATTTACTGGGAAATAATGTATGGCTTTCTGAATCTTCAGTGAATTTTCCTTTCAAAATCTTATTGTTTTTTGTCATGCAAATCAAAAATACTAGGTATAGCAAAAAAACTTATTGTTTTTTGTCATGCAAATCAAAAATACCAGGTATAGCAAACTTAATTTTGTTACTGCTTGAAACAGAACTGATATTACCAAAACTATAACTTATTTATGAAATTGTCCATCTGTTGATCTTAGCAGGTTTTGAGATTCTATAACATTATATGTTATTCTTCTTCTTTCAGCTTTTTCCCGGTTAGGGGTTGCCACAGCGGATCATCTGTCCACTCATGATTGGCAGTGGAGCTTTACGGTGTTGAGCTGCCAGCCCGGCACCCAACCTTCCTCAGAAGGCACATGCACACCTAGGGCAAATTTAAAGTGTCCAATCCACCTACTGTATGTCTTTGGGATGTGGAAGAAAACCACAGCATGTGGAGGAAACCCACGCAACCACATGGAGGACATGCAGACTCCAGACAGAAGGCACCCCAGCCGAGAATTGAACCGGAGAACCTCTTGCTGTGAAGCAGCAATGCTAACCGTTGCACTACCATGACCGCCCATAGCATTATATGTTATTGAATCCCATTATTTATTTATTATTTATTGACATTTACTGACTGAGAAAATCTACTGGATCAGAGACACATTTTCAGTGGAAGACCTGGGGGGAAAGCTCCAGAATACAGTTACACCATTTTTATATAACAGTCTATTCAAATACTATAGACATTGTACAGATATTAATTACTACATTAAAGTAGGGATTAACAGCATTCATATCCAATGTGAAGGCCTTCAAATCATTCAGTTAGATAGTTTATAAGCTAGAAAGAAGTTGTAGTGACAACGAAGCAGCCAAGTATCACTAGGACGTTAAATTCATAAAACATTTATTGTAAAAACCAACACAGTAAGCGCTTTCGCTAAAGAGCTTCTTCAGACTGACAAACATTGATATCACATTCAAGTCCTTATATAAGAATTCAAAAAACTAGAACCAATCACAAAGAAATACCAATTAAAAAGTTAACAATTTTTTAAAGGTACACAACTAAGAATACACATGTAAGCGCTCTTGGTCTACATGGATAACAATAGAAACTAGCTCATATATAAAAGACAATACAGAGTCAGGCATATATACCACACATATAGAAACATGCATAAAAGTATAAAACAATGGAAATACAAAAGGGCATATATATATTCCTACTTATATAAATTATTTTTGTATCCTGCACTTTTTAAGTAGAGGTTTGATAGTTGCCCTTTCATTCAAACCATGGCCTCTGTCCGCCCTAAGTGTAATAATCCAATTATTTTCTCTAAACTCTGTATGGTTCCTAATATCTCCTTCTCTTATACTAGAGTGAATAATCTCAATGACTCTAAATGTGAAGTAGTGGTCATCCCTAAAACGAACTACATGTTTAGCTAGGGCATTATGATCCGATTGTTTCCTAATGTGGTAAACATGTTCTCGGATCCTATCCCTAAGAACCCTATTAGTTCTGCCAACATAAAAAGAATGGCAAAGCTGGCATTCCGCTAGATACACAAGATTAGAAGTTTTGCAAGTAGCTTCTATTTGAAAACTAAAATCTTTCTGCAGATCTGGGTGATGGAACTTATCAGAACTATCGATATAATCACAGAAATTACATGTTCCACATGGATGGGTCAACCCTTTCTTACTATAATTATTATGATTATTGCCCTGTTTATGGCATAATAGCCTCTTCAGATTTTTTCTATTTTTATATGTGAATCTTGGTTGATCACCAACTATTTCACTAATGTCACTATCCACTTGTAGTACAGACCAGTGCTTACCAAAAATTTCTACTAATTCTTTGTTATCCAAAGTATAATACAGGGGAACCTTAAGAAAAGAATGTCTGCCTATATCATTACTACAAATATCTTCCTTTTGTGGACCAAAATATGGAGCAGCTCTACCTTTACGTAGAAATTGAATATCTAATACATTATCTGAGATCTCATTTACAGTGTATCCTCTTGATAAGAGTCTGTCTTTTAAGCTAGTAAGTTCTTCAGAAAAACAATGATCTAGTGCATTTAACCTGGATGCTCTAACACCTTGACCTCTAATCAGGTTTCTAAAAATATAACCTGGATGTATGCTTGATCTCATTAAAAATGAATTCCTATAACATGGTTTACGAAACACTCCTATGTTAACTAAACCATTCCCCAGCTTTTCGATGTACAAATCCAGGTATTCTATTCTTGTAAGAGACCAGTTCATTGTAAATTTTAAGCAACTAATCATGTTATTAAGTGCATTATGGAACTTTAATAGCTCATCCAAACTTCCTCTCCATAATAAAAAGAGGTCATCTACAAAGCGTTGATAAAACAGAACATGTGTCTTAAACTCTTCATTGACACTAAGTACTGTTCCTTCCCAATGGGCTGTATTCAGTACATTCATGAGTATTTAACTCAACATAGCGACTTTTCATCTACTCAAATAGATCTTATAACCTATTTCTTGGAGCAGGTTTTAGAAAATAATATTTTTACTTTTAATGATGAATTATATATTCAACAACATGGTGTCACCATGGGTACCCCGTGTGCGAACAGTTATGTGGATATGTTTTTGGCCCATTGGGAAGGAACAGTACTTAGTGTCACTGAAGAGTTTAAGACACATGTTCTGTTTTATCGACGCTTTGTAGATGACCTCTTTTTATTATGGAGAGGAAGCTTGGATGAGCTATTAAAGTTCCATAATGCACTTAATAACATGATTACTTGCTTAAAATTTACAATGAACTGGTCACTTACAAGAATAGAATACCTGGATTTGTACATCGAAAAGCTGGGGAATGGTTTAGTTAACATAGGAGTGTTTCGTAAACCATGTTATAGGAACTCATTTTTAATGAGATCAAGCATGCATCCAGGTTATATTTTTAGAAACCTGATTAGAGGTCAAGGTGTTAGAGCATCCAGGTTAAATGCACTGGATCATTGTTTTTCTGAAGAACTTACTAGCTTAAAAGACAGACTCTTATCAAGAGGATACACTGTAAATGAGATCTCAGATAATGTATTAGATATTCAATTTCTACATAAAGGTAGAGCTGCTCGGAAGATATTTGTAGTAATGATATAGGCAGACATTCTTTGTATTATACTTTGGATAACAAAGAATTAGTAGAAATTTTTGGTAAGCACTGGTCTGTACTACAAGTGGATAGTGACATTAGTGAAATAGTTGGTGATCAACCAAGATTCACATATAAAAATAGAAAAAATCTGAAGAGGCTATTATGCCATAAACAGGGCAATAATCATAATAATTATAGTAAGAAAGGGTTGACCCATCCATGTGGAACATGTAATTTCTGTGATTATATCGATAGTTCTGATAAGTTCCATCATCCAGATCTGCAGAAAGATTTTAGTTTTCAAATAGAAGCGTATCTAGCGGAATGCCAGCTTTGCCATTCTTTTTATGTTGGCAAAACTAATAGGGTTCTTAGGGATAGGATCCGAGAACATGTTTACCACATTAGGAAACAATCGGATCATAATGCCCTAGCTAAACATGTAGTTCATTTTGAGGATGACCACTACTTCACATTTAGAGTCATTGAGATTATTCACTCTAGTATAAGAGAAGGAGATATTAGGAACCATACAGAGTTTAGAAAAAATAATTGGATTATTACACTTAGGGCGGACGGAGGCCATGGTTTGAATGAAAGGGCAACTATCAAACGGATACAAAAATAATTTATATAAGTAGGAATATATATATATATATATATATATATATATATATATGCCTTTTTATATTTCCATTGTTTTATACTTTTATGCATGTTTCTATATGTGTGGTATATATATATCTAACTCTATATTATGTTTTATATATGAGCTAGTTTCTATTGTTATCCATGTAGACCAAGAGCGCTTATATGTGTATTCTTAGTTGTGTACCTTTAAAAAATTGTTAACTTTTTAATTGGTATTTCTTTGTGATTGGTTCTAGTTTTTTGAATTTTTATATTAGGACTTGAATTTGATATCAGTGTTTGCCAATCTGAAGAAGCTCTTTAGCGAAAGCGCTTATTGTGTTGGTTTTTACAATAAATGTTTTATGAATTTTAACATCCTAGTGATACTTGGCTGCTTCATTGTCACTACAACTTCTTTTTATATTATTTGTCGTTTGTACAACAGAGCACTCGTCTTGTGGGAGTGTTGTGCTTTGCCATTGACATTGTATTTTATAAGCTAGGTTATACAGTTTAATTGGCTAGAAATAGGAGAATTGTTGAGATAAAGTAAAGCTAGAAATTGTTAACTGATATAGAAGGAGATTCTTAAAGGACTTGTTAGACGTTTTAAAAAATAACTTGTTTATGGTGGCTTAGGCATGTGATCATAGGAATAGCTATGATTAAGGTAGTGGCACTTTAGTGCAGAATTGAATGTTTTTACAGAGTCTTGCATAGCCCAAATTTTCTTGTCAATGTTCTTTGGTGCAGCAGCTTCACCTGTATGTCAAACCTTGTATTGATGGCAGGGAGCCAGATCTGACATACAGGTTGAGCTGCATGATCCCTTGGCTTTGCAGTGCTGAAGCTCCACATGTTAGATGGATATCATACCTGCATTTTCACCATCCAAAACTAAGAATGGGCATGTGGGACTGTTAATCAATTACAGAATTAAATCTATGTTTGCGTACAGAACACAGATCACTGCATTCCATTCCCACAGGGACTTAGGGAGATAGTTCACTGTACACCACTCCATGAATTTGTGTTGTGCTAGGCTGCAGTACAGTACCACCTGTATATGTAACTTGGTACTGAAGACAGTCTCACTTCCCACCAGATGCTGCCTGCAATACTTAGTTTCACATGCAGGTTAAGATTCTGCCTTGCTTAAAGCCCATTCAGTTCAATGAATGTTAAATATATACTGAGATATTAAAATATATGTCAGAATTAATTTTCTATGGTAGTATTATTCAGACATTACAACTGGCAAAATGGATTTCTGTATTTCAGAATTATTCATAGACAAGCCAGATGAGAAATATGTTTGCATTTTGTGAAGCATGGATACAGCAGCCGCATGTTGTAAGTTTAGATGACTCTCATAGATCTACTTTGTTATAAGACAAATGAATATTATGGAACATTATTTGCCGAAGAGAAACATTTGTAACCATCAATAATATGTCTTTATAGTTTGTCCTTGTCTTACTACAAAGCTCTGTAATAAAGAAAGCATTGTTTGTGTAAAGGAAAGTTGCTGAAGTCATGGATAACAGTTCAGAGCTGAAAACCTTCCAAAGTGTAACGTTATAGAATGCACTAAATTATGATTGTACTATTCTGCTGTCAGTTAAGTATATGAATTATTACTGGAAAGTATTTTCTAATGGCTGCAGTGGTGCAGCGGTTAGTGTTGTCACTTCACAGCAAGAGGTTTTCCTGTTCGATTCTCGGCTGGAGCACCTTTGGTGTGGAGTTTGCATATCCTCCCCGCGGTTGAGTAATGTTAAAGACATGTAGGTAGGTGTGTGCATGACTGGGTATGCCTTCTTTGAAGGTCGGGCATCAGGCTGACAACTTGGCACTGTAAAAATCCACTGCCAATCATTAGCGGACCGGAGTTCCGCTGTGGAAACCCCTAACTGGGAAAAGCCAAAAGACAGTTATTATTGGAAAGTATTTTCTAGAAGATACATCATGGACTAGGTCATTGGTTTTCTTTCATATACTTAAGTCTGCATTATTAAAAAGGATTTATAGTTAGATTGCACACATTTTCACTTTATGTGTAATCTCAGCAAGTTGTCATTCAATTCTAATAAATAAATGTCTTGCCTTGAACTGCTTTCTTGTTTCAGTGATTTTACTGAAGACAGAACGTAATAAGGAACCTGTTAACAAAGAAATGTTTCCATTCTAGCACTAAGTTGATGTATAACTGTCTTTGCAATGATTCACATACCCCTAGTTTTCTTCCTAAGAGTGACATGTCACAATCTGCTACAGACTACAGAAAACATGCATACCCACTACAAACTGCTTAGCCCCTTTTTGCATCATCAAAATGCAGCACCACATGACAAAGAAACAGGCTCAGCATACAGGAAATACAAACACAGACTTGTTAAAATGATCAGATATAGTTCCAAAGAGAAAACTAAAGTAAAAAAATATGTATTTTAGAAGCATAAATTTCACTTTACAGGACAAAAGCAAAATTACTGCAAAAAGCCATAAGAAAAACATTTTTGTACATTATTTTTAAGGACTATGTTGGTTCTTGGGATGAACAGAAGAATTACATGGGTAACTTGAAAGGATGTGCATTTCCCTGACAGCCAGATGGTGTGAGTACAGATATTATCAGAACTTACAACCTTATGAATGCATGTTCTATGGCACAACAGCTGTGTATAAAGTAACAGCACAAAGACTTAGTGAAACCAAACAATTGTATACTTTGCAAGGGCATAATGCTCAGCAGTGCCCAGAAGCTGTGTACACTGCAACAGCACAAAGAATCAGCATAGCCCCAAATCTGTGCGCCCTTTAAATGTGCAAATTTTCATTGTTGATCTGTGGAGAATGCTTAATGAGGAACATTATTAGTCTCCCAAGAGTATTGGGTGATGTTGCGCAGCTTCTCATTGGTCTTTTTTGGCCATAAATTTAGTGAGAACTTATGAACATATATGAGCTCAACTCAAGTCCAACAAGTGTGTACACTATAACAGCATAAGGGCTTAGCACAGACCAAAAGCTGTGTGTACTATAACAACACAAGGGCTCTGCATAGCAGGCAACTGTGTACACTATAAATACAATGGGCTTAGCACAGCACAACAGCTGTGTACACTGCCATAGCACAAGGGCTCAGAACAACACTACATCTGTGTACAATATAACACCACAGCAGCAGCTCATCACAGCCCTGCAGATGTGTACACTACAACATCACAAGGGCTTTGCAAAGACAAACAGCTATGTGCATTATAACAGCACAAGGGCTAAGACAGCCCAGCAGTTATGTGTATGCACTATAACACCAGAAGGGCTCAACACAGTCCATCAGATGTCTGCACTGTTAAAGTACAAGAAAACAGCACAGCCCAACAATATGACTCAGTCATAGTTCATGTGGAAGTGAATGACCTGAGTCACACCTCCCTTAACTACATAAAGAGATACATTAAGGAGATCTTGAAAGATGTGTCTCAGGCTGGTATGAGCCTAGCATTGAGCATCATTTTACCTTCTCCAAGGATGATGCCACATTATGAACAAAGGTGATTGACTTTAATAATTGGCTTAGTTTCTGGTGTCATTCTAAGGGGGTACAATATTTGTCAGCATGGAAGGAGATGGTTCTTTGCAATTAAAAGCATTCTCTAGAGTCCCCTTGCTCCTCTATCTGTTTAAAACTTTCATTTAGTGTCTCACTGTTGTTTTTCTATGTGATAAACATTTCTATAGTGTTTTCTGCCTAAATAGTATAGCTAGTATCTGTAGCATAGTCCCAGTTCAGGTTTGTGTCTCTAGGCCTGTTTGTTTGTTTTGAGCACCTGCTCTAGGCCATCTTGGATTAGCAGAAGTCTTTCTTCACCTTATTGAGAGGATTGTGTTGATTGGCCACTGGCTGGTAGAAATTGGTTGGTCTAGGTCTTGGAGTAAGCACTCATTGGTCCTTTTGAGCTTTTTTTTAAGTTGGTTCAGCTTGTGCCTTCTGGTATTTAGGCACTGCCATTGAGATGAATTATGTTTATTCACACTGAGCTAAACCGAGGAGGACCACTGACCACAGCTCTGATTTGTTATATATAACAATAAGTATCCTGTTTTTTTGCTTATTTTTACAAGTTATTGCCTATCCTAACCATTTATACCACATTTTATTGTCTGTTGCCTACTGTTTTTTTACTGTATTTTATTGCTATAAACTAATCTGCATGAGTGTACTGAAATTGTCTGCCTTACAGGACCTGTTAAATCACTTTTGTTACTGCCACACTGTTTGTAAAGTGTTTTTAACTAGTTTCACTGTGTGAAAGGTATTAACTGGAAAGTGTCTCCATTTGTTAAGCATCTGTTTGTCTGTTCTGATTTCCTAACAATGAGTGTATCATATAACTAATTTGTTTGCAGTTAAAATCATTCTCAAGAGGCGCCTTGCTCCATTATCTGTTTAAAACTTTCAATTAGTGTCTCACTGTTGTTTCTCTATGTAATAAACATTTCTGTAGTGTTTTCTGTCTAAAGTAGTGTAGCTAGTAAATGTAGTATAGTCTCAGTTTAGGTTTGCTGTCTCTGGGCCTGTTTGCTTGTTTGCAGTGGTTGTTTGTTCTGAACACATGTTCCAGGCCATCTTAGATTAACAGAAGCCTTTCTTCACCTTAGTGAGAGAATTGTGTTGATGGTTGGTAGAGGTTGGCTGCTCTAGGGTTGGAGTAAGTACTCATTGGTCCTTTTGAGCTTTTCTTAAGTTGCTTCAGGTTGTACCTTCTGGTATTTAGGCACTGTCATTGAGAGGAATTCTGTTTATCACAATGAGCTAAACGGAGGAGGGGTGCTGACCATAACTCTGATCTGTGATATATATCAATAAGTATCTTGTCTAATTGCTTATTTTTACTAGTTATTGCTTATTCTAACCATTTATCACACTGTTTATTGCCTGCTGCCTACTATTTTTTACTGTATTTTATTGCTATAAAGTAATCCGCACTATTGTACTAAAATTGTCTGCCTTAAAGGGCCTGTTAAATCAGTACTCTTAATGTCACCCTGTTTGTAATGCTTTTTTAGCTAGTTTCACTGTGTGTGAACTGTATTAACTGGAAATTTGCTCCATTTGTTAATCATCTGTTTCTTTGTTCTGATTTCCTGCCAAGGAGTATATCATATAACTGATTTGTTTACAGTTAAACCCATTCTCTAGAGTCTCCTTGCTCCTTTATCTGTTTAAAACTTTCATTTAGTGTTTCACTGCTGTTTTTCTGCTGTGATAAACATTTCTGCAGTGTTTTCTGCCTAAGATAGTGTAGCTAGTAAATGTAGTATAGTCCCAGTTCAGGTTTGCTGTTTCTAGGTCTGTTTGTTTGTTTGCAGTGGTTGTTTGTTCTGAGCACATGATCTAGGCCATCTTGGATTAGCAGAAGCCTTTCTTCTCCTTAGTGAGAGGAATATGTTGATTGGCCAGTGACTAGTGGAGGTTGGCTTGTCTAGGGCTTGGAGAAGCACTCATTGGCCCTTCTGACCTTTTTCTAAGTTCTTACACATTGTACCATCTGGTAGTTAGGCACTACCATTTAGACGACTTCTGTTTATTCACAATGAGCTGAACAGAAGAGGGGCACTGAACACAACTCTGATCTTTGTATATAACAAAAAGTATCCTGTCTTTTCATGTATTTTTACTAGTTATTGCTTATTCTAACCAGTTATAGAACTTTTTATTGTCTGCTGCCTACTATTTTTTACTGTATTTTATTGCTATAAACTAATCACCACTATTGTACTGAAACTGTCTGCCTTACAGGGCCTGTTATATCACTTTTGTTACTGTCACACTGTTTATAAACCTTTTTTTAGCTAGTTTCACTGTGTGAAAGGTATTAACTGGAAATTATCCATTTGTTAAGCATCTGTTTGTTTATTCTGATTTTCTGGCAAGGAATGTATCATATAACTGATGTTTGGCAGTTAAAAGCATTCTCTAGAGTTTCCTTGTTCCTTTATATGTTTGCAACTATCATTTACTTTCTTACTACTGTTTTTCCTGCTGTGATAAACATTTCTGTAGTATTTTCTACATAAGGAAGTGTAGCTAGTAGCTGTAGCATAGTCCTAGTTCAGGTTTGCTGTCTCTGGGCCTATTTGTTTGTTTGCAGTGGTTGTTTGTTCTGAGCACATGTTCCAGGCATTCTTAGATTAGCAGAAGCCTTTCTTCACCATAGTGAGAGGATTGTGTCGATTGGCCACTGGCTGGTAGAGGTTGCCTAGTCTAGGGCTTGGAGTAAGCACTCATTGGTCCTTTTGAGCATTTTTAAGTTGTTTCAGGTTGTATCGTCTGGTATTTAGGCAATGCAATTGAGAGGAATTCTGTTTATTCACACTGAGCTGAACGCATCGCTGGCCTTAAGCATAGGCCAACTAGGTGGCCGCCTAGGGCTCAGCTCTAGCAGGGGTGCTTTTCCAGTGTTTATTTGGTGTAGGTAGACCAGGATGGGGGCACCAGGTGGTGTCGGGGGGTACCATGGAGCCCTTTTGCCTGGGGCACCAGTTGACCTAAGGCCACTCCTGGATGAATGGAGTAGGGACACTGACCACAACTCTGATCTCTGATATATAACAATAAGTATGCTGTCTTTTTGCTTATTTTTTTCTAGTCACTGATTGTCTGCTGTCTACTATTTTTTTGTATGGTCTTTTATTGCTATAAACTAATCTGAAGTATTGTACTGAAATTGTCTGCCTTAAAGAGCCTATTAAATAACTTTTGTTACTGTCACACTGTTTGTAAAGCATTTTTAGCTAGCTTCACTGTGTGAAAGGTATTAACTGGAAATTTTCTTAATTTGTTAAGCATTTGTTTGTTTGTTCTGATTTCCTGCCCAGGAGTCTATCATATGACTGATTTGTTTCCAATTAAAAGCATTCTCTTGAGTCTCTTTGCTCCTTTATCTGTTTAAAACTTTCATTTAGTGTCTCACTGCTGTTTTTCTGCTGTGATAAACATTTTTGTTGTGCTTTCTGCCTAGAATAATATAGCTAGTAGCTGTGGCTTAGTCCCAGTTCAGGTTTGCTGTCTCTGGGCCTGTTTGTTTGTTGGCAGTGGTTATTTGTTCTGAGCACATGTTCCATGCCATCTTGGATTAGCAGATGCCTTTCTTCACCTTAGTGAGAGGATTGTGTTTATTGGCCACTGGCTGATAGATATTGGCTGGTCTAAGACTTGGAGTAAGCACTCATTCATCCTTTTGAGCTTTTTTAAAGTTGTTTCAGATTGTACCTTCTGTTATTTAGGCACTACCATTTAGAGGAATTCTCTTTATTCACACTGAGCTGAATGGAGGAGGGGCACTGACCACAACTCTGATCTGTGATACATAATAATAAGTATCCTGTCTTTTTGCTTATTTTACTAGTTATCACTTATTATAACCATTTATAGCACTTTTTTATTGTCTGCCGCCTACTATTTCTCACTGTATTTTATTACTATAAACTAATCTGCACTAGTGTACTGAAATTATCTGTCTTACAGGGCCTGTTGAATCACTTTTGTTACTGTCACAGTGTGTGTGAAGGTTTTTTAGCTAGTTTTACTGCTTGAAAGGTATTAACTGAACTTATCTCCATTTGTTAAGCATCTGTTTGTTTGTTCTGATTTCCTGCCAAGGAGTGTATCATATAACTGATATTTTTGCAGTTAAAAGTGAGTCTCCTTGCTCCTTTGGATGTTTAAAACTTTCATTTAGTGTCTCAGTGTTGTTTTTCTGCTGTGATAAACCCCCTTCAGCTGCTTTTACAGTATTTGTGTTTCCTACTCCTACTGTATTACTTCATATTGTTTTTTATGCTACTTGTTCTCTAAAGTGTTCAATTGCATCTTCTCTGCTGCATTTATTACTGCTTGTTTTTAGCCTGTTTAAAATGTAAGTGTTATTCTAAGTCTCCTAGTTTTGGTTTAAGCACTTGGACTGTAGGGCTACCCCTTAGCTCTCCCTGGCCTCTCTCCCTCAGATTCTGACAAATATGGATGGACAATTTCCTACGGTTACTCCTGCTAGACTGGTTGATATGGGCATCCTAAGAGAGTGTAGCAACTGCCTCATGTACACTAACAATCATCTACTACTATCCCCTAGGAACACAATTTGTGAGAGATACATCACATAAAGAAGCTAGAGTCTATGCTCTCTCTCTCTTACAAGCCAGTATATCTGGCACTGAGAAGGTTGTCAACACAATCACTACACCTCAAACAACCACCCACAACTACACAACAGACATCCACATATTCTGAGGTTCTCAACAAAAACAAACCCAAACAAAGGAGACTTCAGAGGCAAAAACACATGAGAACTCCACAACTCTCCACACCACATACCATGCATAGTCCACACACCAGTGTCTCACAACCACTAAGGCCTAACCATGAACCCAACATATTAGTCATTGGAGATTCCATGGTGAGACACACAGATGTGCCTCTCACCAGGCTGGATAAGGAGAAAGTCACGGTTACTTGTTTGTCAGGTTCCAGAATCTGCCGTATCACACACGCACTCAAGTCTGTCAACAACGGGTACTGTTATGACTCTGTCATAGTCCATGTTGGCTTGAACGACTTGAGTCATACCTCCCTGGACTATATGAAGAGATTGAGCTCACTGAATATGTGTCCCAGGCAGGTATGTCCCTAGCCTTAAGCAGCATTCTACCATCACCCAGAATGATGCCTCAATACATACAGAAAATGACTGACTTTAACAATTGGCTTAGTTTCTGGTGCAATTCCAGGGGGATCCAGTGTCTGACAGCCTGGAAGATATGATCGACAGACCACGATGCTTTGCTAGAGATGGCCTGCATCTGTCTTACTTGGGCTTCTGGCAAAGGCCCTTGCCTCCCCCATAGTGCCTTTTTTATGAAAAGTCATGAGGTCAGTACTACCAACATAAAAATTTCAACAAAAAGCAAATTAAAGGTCATGCTGTTAAACGCCAGGAGTCTAAACATGAAACTCCACTCATTGCAAGCATTCTTAACCCTGGAAGATACTGACATTTGTGCAGTCACAGAAACCTGGTTCAAAGCTGCGGAGAGCACCCCAGCTTTACCTGGTTACACATCCTATCATACATTCAGACCCCAAAATGTGGGCAGCAAAGCCAAAGGAGGTGGAGTTTCAATATATATTAAAGACCCACACACACCTCAAGGCTGGTCAAACAGTATGACACCCAGAAGACACTCCAGGTGTAGTTAACCATTGACAAGACCTCTGTTCAAATGATAGCTAGCTACAGACCTCCAAATCTGACTCAAGTTGCCTACTCCACTTTTTTTTAATTTCTCAAAATATTATTGGTTTCTAATACTATGACAGGAATGGACCCCTTTTTGAAGTCAAAGTACAATTACAGTTCATGAAATTAGTCTTGTTTCACTCTTTGATGTCAGCCAAAAGTGCTCTCCACAGTACCTACAATGTGTCCAGTAATGACTCCTTCTGTAATTCATATGGAGTCGCTGGGTATTGGTAGCATATCTAAATATGATTTTAGACTCTTTTTTTATAAGACCCCATTGCTCCTACTATTGGAACTATTTGGGTATCTTTCTTCCACATTATTCTCATTTCTGCTTGCAAATCCTGATATTTTATAACTTTGTGTCTCTCTATGCACAAGACAGTGTAGTCGCTGGGTGTGGTGATTTCAATGATCAATGCTACTTTTTTCTTCTTTTCTTTACCACTATATCTGGTTTTGTAGCATCTGTCTTTTGAACTGTTGACAATGGATGATCCCATGTGATGTAGACTTCATCATTTTCTATAATGCTTTGTGGCATATGTTTCCACTGTTTTTCAGCCACTTCAGCACCATAATGTTTGCACAATTCCCAGTGCACCAGTCTTGCCACATTATTATGCCTTTGAGTATACAGTCCTTCTGCCATTAGTATGTCACAACCAACAATGAGGTGTGTGACAGTTTCCAATTCAGTTTTACAAAACCTATATTCTGTCTGTTTCTCTCACGTGTTCAATGAACTCAAAGGACTGAATGGACTGAAATCAAAGATCCTTTTATTCGCTGCCTCAAAATCTATACACCTAGACAAAATCACTTTCAAGATTGCAAGCCTTGCCAACTCCACTATAGAAGTTGTTCCTTTTGCTAAACTTCTTGGAGTTACTATTGATGAACACCTAAAATTCGATACCCATATTCAGCTAAATATAAAGAAAACCCATTAGAAACTTGGCATGCTGTACAGAAACTCCCACTTCCTCTCCCCCTCAACAAGGCAGACCCTTGCCACTACCTTCTTACTACCTTCACTAATGTATGGTGCTCCCCTACTAACCAACCTATCTTCCTCCATCTCTTCTAAACTAGAATCTTGTTACAATAAAATCTCAAAGTTCGCCACCACTTCCAAATACTCCACTCACCACTGTAAACCTCTACACCAGCTGCAATGCCTAGAACTCCCAAAATACCTTGACTACCTCAAACTCATCACCACTCACAAGCTTATTTTCAAACCAACTATATGCCCAGCACTAACAAACATCTTAACATTATACACCCCAAACAAAACTCTAAGATCTACCCACCAAAATCTAATCTCTGTTTATAAACCAAACCATCCCGCTGGTTAGCTTCTCCTATCCTTTTCCGTTGTCAAAAAATAGAATTCTCTCCCTCCATCTCTAAGAATTTCTGAGAACTCTGAAAACTTCAAAACCCAGCTGCATTCTTACCTCTCCCAAAAATGGAAATGCAGTTGCACTCCACCTACCTAACCTGCTTAATACATAAATACTTTATAACACACAAAGTTTGTTCTTCCTTACACAATATTGATTAACCCTATGTACTGCCTTCATGCTAATGCTACCTCTATACCACTCTCAGAGGATTTAAACCTCTATATTAATTTAACTCATGCTAATATTAATGCATAAAGAACTCATCCATGCTAATGTTACTTCTATATCATTCTCAGATGATTTAAACCTCTGTATTAATTTAACCTTGTACTACTGTTCTCAACCACTAAACATGTAAATATGCTTTACATCCTTCTCCAAGCTGCTGTTTAACTTTTGTTTAGTTTTTGCTATTTTGTATGCAAAATTTGCTTAGTTTCTGTTTCCACAATGTATTGTACTTCATATTATGGAGCTTGTACTATGTATTATTGGAGCTTTTCTCCTTGGGCCTCCACTGAAAATGGACTCTTTGAGCCCAGTGGACCTCCCCGGTCATCAAACTGGAAAACTTTATAAACCACCGTGTATGTAGCCCACTATCTTGGGCCACCAATTTTAACCTTTCATCTCTTGGTTTGAATTCACCTCTCCTTAACCATTCCTGTATTTGTTCCTGATCAACATGAGGTTCTTACAGAAGTATTCTTTACTTGCAACTATATTTATGCTTTTTCCACATTTCTTGCCTTCTCATCTCGTCCTTCACCTTATATCCCTTCTTTTGTTTTTGGCACATTCACTTGCTGCCTGATTTTTATCTACTTCTGGTTTGATTTCCATTCCTGCTTGATGCCTATATGCTTCTGCTAGGTTAAGGAGGGAAGTCATCTTAGATTTTATTCTCCTCATGTTTCAAAACTTTCACTACGTTTGGGTCGCATGTGGTCAGCGATATGTGTGGAATCCCATGATTGAAGATCTATACATGTTATCAATTTCAAGGAAACACATCCCGCCTTCAGAACAGGGAATATATAATCTTGGTATGCACTGATTTTTAAAAATTATTTGGTGAGCATAAAGCATCCTTCTTGTTTTAATATTTAATCTATACAACACATTTTGGGGCCAATCGGTCACTCCAAAACTGTAAGTTAGGACAGGAAGACCAAATCTGTTTATAACTTAAATTTTGTTCCTTAATGTCAGTGCTGTTTTCAAAATTAATTTAAGTCTTCTAAAATATTCCATACTAAATTTTATTTGCATTTGTTCATGTTTTATTATTGATCCTTCATCATTTCCCAAGTATTTATACACTCCCTCCTGCTCAAGTTCTTTTATATCACATTCTTGTCCCAAACTGATGTTTTCTTGGCGCTGCAGTTTTCCTCCTTTAAAGGTTGCTTTTCCACATTTATCAAGGTCAAATGACATTCTAATATCATCTGAAAAAGTTTTACAACCTGCGGCTGTGGTTTCAGTTCCTCATCTAATGAGCTATACAGTTTTAAATCATCGACAAAGAGAAGATGACAAGTCTTTAGACATTGCTGTTTTCTAGGAGCCAAATTATAGCCATGGCCTAAGCTGTTAAGTAAACAGCTCAATGGGTTAAAGGCAAGGCAGAACAGCAACAGTGGCAGAGAGTCACCCTGGAATATCCCCCTTTGAATTTTTATCCCTGGGATAATAATTTGTCCTTTATCATAGCTTAATTGCAAAGTGGTCTGCTATTGTTTCATGGTCACTCTAATGTAGTCGATCAGTGTACGATGTATCTTATACATTTTTAAGCACTCTTTTATCCATGAATGTGGGATACTATCAAATGCGTTTTTTGTAGTCAATCCATGCCATACTTAGATTCTTCCCCTTTTTACAGTTCTCCACTGTCTTTACTTAACAACAAATGATCCTTTGTTCCATATGACTTTCTTGTATCGGCCTTTTATTCTACTGCCATAATTCAATTTTATTCTAAATAACTATAAACTCTGTCAGCTTCAATTCCCATGTATGGTTTATGCATTGTCAAAAGGCAAGTTACTGGTCTATAATTTTTGAGGTAGTTTGCAGGTTCACTCAAGTAGGAGCATTGTTTTACTTGTTGTTTTCTAGGTTGGTATCTGTTCGAGGTGTGCATATAAATAGTTCTTACTCAGGGCTAAATCTCTGTACAAGATGTTAATACTTTAACCAAAAGTTAGGTACTGCATCTGGGCCTGGGGTTTTCCAATCAGAGGCTTATATTAACTTTGTTTCTATCTCTGTGGCTGTTACTTCATCCCATTTCATATCCTGTACCTTTAAACTTCTTATTCTTTCTTTTACTTCTTTTATCCATTTAGCATCTCTGTTGTGTTCCACAGGATCTTCATAGATACTGCTCCAAAATGCATCTATTTCCTCTTTTTTTTTGGCGGTCTTTCAATTCCTTTTACCTTGTTTCCCAATTCCCTATAAAACTTTTTAGGGTCATCAATAAGTTGCTTATTTTGTACTTTTCCTTTATATTTATCTGTGTATCTTCTAAGTTTTTCCAACTGTGCTGAAATGTTTACTTTGTTATTTGCAATAGTGCATGATAGATCCTGGTCTGTTCTAATGCAGTGCATTGCTTTTATCACATCTATCTTTCATAGTATTTTTGTTGATCTATTCCATCGTTTATAGTCTTCTAACAGTGACATTTATTGTTTTAATTGCTTTATATTTTTCTGTATTCGATATTTTCATGATGGCATTCGAGTTCTCCCCTTCCTTTCCCTCACTACCCTGTATTCTTGTGGTAGAACTTTATCAGTTATTAGTTTAGCTGCACAGTGATATATTCTATTTACTTCTGTTATATCGCATGGATCTCTATGGACAGTCCTAATTACTATGTTCATTTGTTTTATCAGACTTCTGACTTTGTGATTTTATTGAGCTTCTACAGTCTATTTTTTTGTTGATCTTAATATATCTATCTATGTTCATTAAATCAATCAAATATTCCCTTAGTTCATTTTCTTCCAGACTGAGGGCATATCCTTTGTTTTTCATTTTCTGCTGGCATTCTTTAGAAAGTCCTATAGCATTTTCCTGTGGCACCTTCTCTTCAATTTCATCCTGTGCCATCCATTGCTCTGTCATATGAACTCACTGGCCGATCACTCCTCAACACTGTCTGCATCAGAGTTTCCACAGGCTCCTGTTCCTTCCCTTGTTGTTTAGCTTCAAGTGAACATTTATACAGGTTTCCTGTCAAAGGCTCCAAAATATCTTGATATGGCACCTGACCATTTGCTGCCTGTTCTACTGGTTTCCCTTTAATTTGGATATCCATTACTTTATCCTGTTGTGGTGCTTTCTGTGTTAGATTTTCCACACTGAACCCTTCACTTTGCAGGTTCTCCATAACCTCAATTTCTATTTCTTTGACTTCTCCATTACTAATCTCTTTTTCTACTTTTCCTCTTAGTCTTCTTATTTTTTGTATTGTAAAGTTTTCCATATCTGAATTCCTTTGCCTGTATTTCTCTTCAAATATCTGTGGTGCTGCTCTTTTTGTATTGTTTTTTTTTTTTTTTTTTTGCTTTCTCCTTTGCATAAATATTACATCATATTAAATATCTTTTCCTTTCCCCTGTCCATATTATTCCTTCAGATGTCTCCTGATCTTCCTGCTTCACCTTATTCCCACTCCACCTATCTGGACCTCTTCAAATCTATCAAGATTCAACCCTTTACCTTGATCCTGAGTGACTTTAATTACCCAGCCATAGACTACAAAAACTTCTCATACCAGAACACAAATGCCCAGAGATTCCTCAATTTCAGCAATGCAAATGCCTTGGAACAGCTAGCCGATACCCCCACAAGAGGTGATAATATCTTGGACTTGGTATTTACCAGCATGAGTAACCACTGCAGCACCCCTATGGTATCATCCTCCCTGGTAAGATATCACCATAAAGCAGTCACTTTCAAAGTCACCATCTCCCCTGACCCCCCCTCTAGCTAAGGTCAAACAAAAAAACTTCTCCAAAGCTGATTACAACCTCCTGAGGGATAGTATAAACAGCTTCACAGCCCCCTCCTCCACTGTAGGAACTGGCACCAATGTCCAAATCTATATAAATTACTATACAAGCATTTATATAGATGCATGGAATCAGGAATACCTGACAGGACAAAATCATCCTCCACAAGGAAGAGTAAACCTGTATGGTGGACATCTGCAATAAATAAACTATATAACAAAAGGAAAAGAATTGCTGTCCAGGACCGGGAAGGAGCAGGTGCCCAACTGAAAGCAATCTCTACTTAGCCTGAACAAGCAAATAAGAGCACCAGTGAAATCCTCTAAAAACCAACTTCGAGTCCAAATTGGCCACATCTACTAGAGACAATCATAAGGTCTTCTTCACATATGTCAGCAATCTCAAAGGAAGCCCTGAGATCTGTTCAGAAGTGGTGGTCAGGGACACCACATACACAAATTCTGTCGATATAGCCAATCTACTGGCTGACAGATTCAGCAAAAACTTCTCCCCTCTGCATCCCATCAGTAAATCAGGACATCCCCAGTGCCTGACCCCACTGCCCTCTCAAAGATAAAAAATACAGCCTCCATGGGACCTGATAACATCCCAGGCTGCATCCTACATGAACTCAGACATGAACTGGCACTAAATATACAGAACCAACTGATATTACCAACATCCTGGCAGATAGGTTCAGTGCTAACTTTACCCCCTGTCATCCCCTAAAGGGCCCATCTCTATACCAGAAGAATGCAAAGTTCCTGTAATCATGGCTGCACAGGTAAAAAACACACTATCCAAAGCCAAGAACACAGCATCCATGGGACCTGATGACATCCCAGGCTGTGTTCTACATGAACTACAAAACGAACTGGCACCCAACCTAAGTACCATGTTCAAGCATAGCCTCACCTCAGGCTATGTGCCCACTGAATGGCGCACAGCGACAGTTATCCCACTCCACAAAGGGGGAGCCACCACAGACCCCGGAAACTACCACCCCATTAGCCTAACAAGCCTGATCTGTAAGGCTATGGAACGTATCATCATGGAACTTATAAACAATGACATTGGTAATCTCCAAACTCAGGACCCCACCCATTTCGGGTTTGTAAAAGGCAGGTCATGTCTCCTAAACCTGATAGACTTCTTTGAAGCAGTCACCAAAGCTGTAGACGAGGGTAAGGTGGTTCACACAGCCTATCTAGATCTTGCCAAGGCTTTCGACACCATCCCCCACTCTGGAATTATAGATAAACTCACTAAACTAGGTATAAATCCCTATGTCTCAAGATGGGTTGCCAACTGGCTCACTGACAGAACCCACACTGTGAAAGTAGCAGACTCCAAATCCAACTTCAGACCAGTGACAAGTGGAGTACCACAGGGTTCAGTCCTGGGTCCTCTCCTGTTTGATATCTACTTCTCTGAAGTACAGACCAACACAGAAGGTCTTTGGCTAATGAAGTTCGCAGATGACTGCAATCTAGGAGCCATAATCTAAACTCTAAAAGATGTGGACATCCTACAAAAGGGCTTCACTGAGACAGATGCCTGGATTCAAAGCCATGGCCTCAAGCTCAATGCCAAAAAGTGCATTGTCATCCCTTTTGGTAAAAACTCAGTACCCATGAACTACCACATAGGTGGTAGTCTACTTAACACTGAAAGTGTGATAACAGACCTTGGGACACAGGTGGACAGTAGTCTGTCCTTTGATAATCACATCGCCACAGTAGTCAGGAAATCCTTCTACGTGGCACACCTCATCACAAAAGGTTTCTCATCCAGGAAAAAAGAGGTCATTGTTCCCCTCTACTCGTCACTCATTAGATCCATTATATAATACAATGCCCCTTTTAGTATGTACCTCACAAGACATCTACAACAACTGGAAAGGCCACAGAAATACCTCACAAAGAGGATTACTGGCCTCAAAGAGATGCCCTATGCAGACCATCTAAAAAAACTGCAGCTTTACTCCATTGCATATCACCTACTCAGGGGTGATCTCTGCCTAATACACAAAGCTATGTCAAACCCAGAGCTTTTAGTCATGTTCCACTTAAAGAAATCCCAATCCCTAAGAGCTACATGCTCTAGGGATCTAAACCTTGTCACCACAATAAACAGAACATGCTGGAGGGATAGATTCTTGTCCCAGAGACTTCCCATACTCTGGAACAAACTACCTATCTATATCAAACAAAGCTCCTCATTAGCACTCTTCAAGAAAAATCTTCATGATTGGATGGGAGATAGGAAATTCACCCCGGGGATCACTTCAGTGGCTCTGCTCGACAGTGGCACAGGAAAATCATTTTCTTGGGTGGTGAAAGCCAGGGTACCTTTGGCTAGGCTTATATAGGCCCTAGGGCCAATAGCCTAGCACCTAGCTCTGAACCTATGAACCTATGAACTTGCAGCACCATTAGGCATCCTATTCAACCAAAGCCTGAGTACCGGCTTTGTCCCAGCTGAGTGGAGGACAGCCACTGTCATGCCTTTACACAAAGGTGGAGCATCCACCAATCCAGGAAACTATAGACTCATCAGCCTAACTAGCCTGATCTGCAAGGTCATGGAACAGATTACCATGGACCTCATTAACAGGGAAATTGGCAACCTCCAACCATTCAACCCCACACAGTTTGGCTTTGTCAAGGGGAGGTCACGTCTGTTAAATCTAGTCAACATCTTTAAGACAGTCACCAAAGCCATGGACGAGGGTAAGACTGTGCACACTGCCTACCTTTTCCTGGCCAAAGCCTTCGGCACCATTCCCCACTCAGGCATAGTAGATAAAATCTCTCAACTAGGCATCAATCCATATGTTACCAGATGGGTAGCAAAATGGCTCACTGATAGAACCCACTTAATCAAAATAGGGGAAGCCACAACAAGCAGTAAACCCATAAAGAGTGGTGTACCCCAGGGATCGGCCTTGGGGCCTCTGTTATTCAGGATATACTTCTCTGAAGTGCAGCCAAAACCAGTGGGCTACAGCTGACCAGGTTTGCAGATGACTGCAAGCTGGGTGCAGTCACCAATTCCCCAAGTGATGTGGACGTCCTCCAAGAGGGTCTCACCCAAACAAATGACTGGTGCCAAAAACATGGCCTCAAGCTGAATGCCAGAAATGCATCATCATCCCCTCTGAGGAGAATAATGTCCCCACATATTATCACATTAATAACAATGTTCTAAGTACACAATCAATACTGAGGGATTTAGGGAAACCCAGGTTAATAGCAACCTGATTTTTGACCACCATGTTGCTTCCGTTGTATGGAAAGCTTTCTACATGGCCCACCTCAAAAGTAAGGGTATCTCATCCAGGGGCAAAGAGGTCATAACGTCCCTGTATTCTTCCCTTATAAGGCCAATTATTGAGTACAACACCCCCTTTGGTATGTACCTTACAAAGCACATGCAGCAGCTGGAAGGACCACAGAGGTTCCTCACCAGAAGAATCCAAGACCTCAAACATCTAATCTACACAGATAGGCTAAAAGCCCTGTTGCTCTACTCAGTTTCTTACAGACTCCTCAGAGGTCACCTCTGTCTAGCATACAAAGCAATTTTGGACCCCACCTTGATGGGACTGCTGCATATCCACAAGTCAAGCTCCACTCCACTCTAGCGAAAGCCAGGGTATCTTTTTGGCTAGGCTTATATAGGCCTGAGGCCAATAGCCTAGTACCTACCTATGAACCTATGAACTCAAGAAACCCATATGCATGACCTCAACCTGGTCTGTGATATCAATAGGACTTTTTGGCGGGACAGATTTGTGTCCCAGAGACACCCCCATCTGTGAAATAGACTGCCTCTCCACATCAAGCAGAGTACCTCATTATCCCTTTTTAAGCGCAACCTTGATAACTGGATGGGAAACAGAAAATACACCCCTCGGATTCCATCTGTGTCCCTGCTGGACAGGGTCTTTGACTGCTGACTTGTCTAAACATAGGTTAAACTCTTGGCTAGGCTTATAAGGGCCTCAGGGCCAATAGCATAGTAATCTTCTATGATCCTATGATCCTATTGTCAACAGACCATGCTACTTTGCCAGGGGTGGTCTGTACCTCCCGCCTCTAGGCTTTTGAATATTACCTGAAACACTATCTTCCCCCATTCTGCCTTTTTTGGGCAATGCCAAACTGAAAGTACTGACATAGCAAATCAAAACCAAGAAAACCTAACTGTATTACTACTCAATGCTAAGAGTCTAAACAAAAAACTCTACTCCCTAGAAGCTCTCTTCACCCTAGAGAATGCTGATGTCTGTGCAGTCACTGAGGCATTTTTATAGCCACAGAGAGCACACCAACAGTGCAAGATTATAATGCCTTCCATACATTTACACCAGCTACTTCACAGGCAGAGACTAAAAGTGGAGGTGTCTCTATTTACATCAAAAATAAATATACTTCAAGGCTGGTCAAACAGGAAAATACACTTGAGCTGCTCCATGTTCATATCACCATAGGCAAAATCCAGTACCAGTTCCTTGCAAGCTATATGTCCCCCTCTATGACCTAGGAAACCCATGCCATGTATTTAAACTTATTAGAAACACTAACCAACCAGCCCAATACCATATTCATGGGTGACTTTAATTACCCCACTATTAACTGGGAATCCTATGCAACACCAAACATACAGGCACAGAGATTTCTGGATTTTGAAAACACAAAGTCCCTGGACCGAATAGTCAGTACACCAACCAGGAGTTTAACAGTACTGGATATGGTCCTCATGAATATGGGAGAGTGCTGCACATCCTCTACTGCAATGTCTTCCCTAGTAGGGTCAGACCACAAAATGGCCTTCTTTGAAGTAAAAATAAAACCTGGACCCCAAGCTAAACCTGGAATATTCAGGAACTACTCTAAGGCTAACCTCCTGCTATTAAGTGATAACCTGCCAAAATTTCAAGCCCCCATAAACCCTGAGAACATTGCTGTCTATGCAGAACTGTTCACAGAAACAACTATCTCTAAAAACAAGCCACCCTGGTGGAATCACAAAATCAATAGGCTGTATAACAGAAGGAAGAAAAACATGGCAAAATTAGGAGGTGCAGCACCCAGCAGGATAAAAGCACTCTCATCAAACTAAACAAACAACTCAGAGGACAAATAAAGTCTACCAAAGCCAAATTTGAGATAAGCTTGGCCTCCCAGGTCAAGGACAACCACAAAGCATTCTTTAGCTATGCCTGCAACCTCAAATGCAATACACAGCTGTGTGTAGAGCTCATTGTAAATGGAGCCACCTATACCTAGACAGAAGATATAGCAAACCTCCCGGCTGATAAATTCAGCTCCAACTTTACCCCACTCTCCCCCTCAACCTTCCCTCAGGAAATATCATCAAATATAACTCCCCCTACTGTCACTAGGGAACAGGTCCTTAATGCTCTTTCTAAGACGAAGAACACTGCATCAGAGACAACAGACACTATCCCTGGATGCCTTCCAAATAGCATGAAACATGAGTTATTAGGGCCTCTGGTATTACTATTTAACTGTAACCTGCAAGCAGGCTTTGTGCCTCATGAATGGAGAATAGCAACAGTCATCCCTCTGCACAAAGGTGGGCCATCTACAGACCCTGGAAACTACAGACCCATAGGTCTTATATGTAAAGCCATGGAAAGAATAATCATAGAAATGATCAATAAAAATATAGTAAACCTCCAGATACTGGAACCAACCCAATTTGGTTTCATTAAGGGCAGATCATGCCTACTTAACCTAGTGGACTTCTTTGAGAAGGTAACCAAAGCAATGGATAATGGAAAATGGTTCACACTGCCTACTGTGACCTGGCTATGGCATTTAACACAATACCTTACCTGGACATTGTTGATAAACTCAGGAGGTTAGGTACAAACTCATATGTCACCCAGTAGATAGCCAACTGGCTCGCAGACAGGACCCAGGAAGTTAGAATTGGGGAGTTCACTTCTACAAAGAGGCCAGTCACAAGTGGAGTCCTTCAAGGATCAGTCCTTAGACATCTCATTTTTGGCATTTAATTCTCAGAAGTCAAGACCAATGTCAATGGTCTCTGACTTGACTAAATTTCCAGATGATTGCAAATTAGGAGCTGTCATTGAATTCTACACTGACACAAATGTTCTCCAGGAGGGACTGACACAGACAAACAACTGGTGTCAGAGCCATGAACTAAAACTAAATGCCAAGAAATGCATACATCCCTGGTAACTATCATATTGACAACACACACCTTAGAGTGTTCTCAGTAGTCAGGGACCTAGGGACACACATAGATAGTAATCTAGCCTTTGACCATCATGTGTCTACTGTAGTGAGGAAATCGTTCTAAGTTGTGCAAATTATAAACAAAGGTATGGCATCTAAGTCCAAGGAAGTCTTTGTTCCACTGTATTTGGCATTCATCAGACATATCACTGAGTACAGGGCCCCCTTTGGTATGTACCTAACCAGTTATATCTAACAACTGGAACATCCACAGAGGTTCTTCACTAAAAGAATACATGGCTTGTCTTATGCAGACCGCCTCAAGGCTCAATCCCTGTATTCCGTCTCCTACAGGCTTTTGAGGGGAGATCTATGCCTGGCATATAGGACATTGTCAGACCACACTCTGATGGACCACGTGCATATCCACAAAACAAACATCACCACAATTACCTGCTCTAAAGACTTAAATCTTGCCTCTGATATAAATAGGACCTGCTAGAGAGGCAGGTGTGTATCCCAGAGACTATCCCATTTATGGAACAGGCTTCCCATCCTTGTGAAACAGAGCTCCTCCATAACCCAATTCAAGTGCAACTTGGACAATTGGATGGAGAACAGGAAATTCATCCCTGGTTTGGCACCTATGTTTTTAATGGATACAAGCAACCTGTTAATGGTCCATCTCCCAGGCCCCTGGTTACACTTATCAAGGGTATCAGAACTTGTCAGAGATTTGGGATGCATGGCTAGACTTAAAAAGGCCCATGTGATTATTAACCTAGCAAACACCTATGAACCTATGAACCTATGAACATATTTGTATAGTGGTGAAGAACAGTAATTCTACAGAGCCCAGCAACTAAATATATAGACCAATGTTTCAGCACAACCCAACCGCTGCACATGTACTAACAAACTTATTCAAGCCTAACATCTATGTACACTGTAGCAAAGACCCAACATACTTCAACAACTACATATATTGTAAAAACACAAAAAATTCACTGATCAATTGCTTTTTGAGACAGTGCAGAAATGCACTTAAATTATATGTGTATCTGTAAGCATGTATAGGATAGCCTTTCTGTCTTGAGAGACAATAAAGTTTGCATCACAAAATCAGTCGATGATTGAAAAGCAGTGCCTGCTGTAACTGTAAAGTCTGATTTTTTTTGAGCAGCAGACTCTTGTTACAATTTGTGCAGGTGTAGTCGATGCCTGGCTGTGTAGGTACTGAAGCTGTCCCCTGCCATCTGCACTCTTGCTTCTCCTCCCATAGCTCTTCTCTCTTCTTCTCGCTCATCTGGTTACGTCTTGACAGCCAGTCTCGAAGTAATGCGGTCTGCAGCAATGGCTTCCCAGCCTGTTGGACTGATGTTGTCTGCCTTTGTGTCATGCTTGCAGACAACTTTGAAGTGTAGAATGGGCTTTCCTGTGGGTCTGAAGCTGGTGCCAAGCTTGCAATACAGAAGGTCTTTGGGGATTCAACCATCCCACATACAGCTGACATGACCAAGCCAGCAAATGTGCCTTTAAAAGAGCAAGGCAAACATGCTTGGTATCCCTGCCTGATCTAGGCTGTTCTTGTTTGGGATATGGTCCTGCCAGGTGATGCCCAGTATCCTTCTGAGGCAACATAGATGAAATGCATTGAGCCTGCTTTCTTGGCAGGAGTACAAGGTCCATGTTTCACTACCATGGAGCAACATGCTAAGCAGATACACTTGGTACACCTTCATCTTAGTGTTGATGGTCAGTTTAGAGTTATGCCAGACCCTCTCTGTTAGGTGTGCCATTGCTTTTGCTGCCTTACCAATCTGGGTATTCAGCTCAGCGTCCAGGCAGAGGTTGCTGGCAATGGTGGAGCCCAGTTAAGTGAAGTCCTTTACCGCTTGAGAGTGATCTGCAATGAAGGAAGTGCTGCTGACATCCTACCCCATGATGTTGGACTTCTTAAGGCTGATTGTGAGGCCAAACTCTCTGCAGGCACCAGCAAAGGAGCTTATGAGGTACTTCCTCAGTGTGAGCAGTCAAGGCAGCAGCATCTGCAAACAGTATCACTCTCAATCAGTATTCTCTACACCTTGGGCTTCACTGAAATGCATGTGAGGTTGAAGAGATTACCAACACTTCTAGTATGAAGGTATTTTTGGACCTGTTAAAGGCATGAGACAGCAACAGAGAGGAAAAAGATGCTGAAGAGTGTCAGAGCAAGTACACACTCTTGCTTCATTCCACTCGGGAATGGGCCTAAGGAGGAGCCATCATATTGCACGACACCATGCATATCTTCATGGAAGGATGTAATCATCCACAGGAGTTTGGGGGGAGATCCAATCCTCTCTAGCAGGGTGAAGAGGCCTTTCCTGCTGACCAAGTCAAATGCCTTAGATCAATGAAGGCAATGTACAATAGTTTCCTTTGCTCATGACACTTTTCTTGCAGATGTCATAGTGAGAAGATCATGTTGATTGTAGACCTTCCTACTCTGAATCCCCACTGCACCTCAGGGTATACATGTTCCGCTAGTGATTGTAGCCTGTGTAGAACAATATGAGTGAAGGGCCTCCTAACAACGCCGAGGAGGGATATTCCACAGTTGTTGCTGCAATCAGTTCAGTCTCACACACACACGCACACACACACACATACACACACACACACACACACACACACACACACACACACACACACACACACACACACACACACACACACAGTTATTCCTATGGGCAATTTACAGTGTTTAATAATGCAAAATATGATGCCATGGTGGTGTAGCAATTAGCGTTGTCACCTCACAGCAAGAGGTTCTCCCTTTCGATTCTCGGCTGGAGTGCCTTCTGTGTGGAGTCTGCATGTCCTCCCCATGGTTGAGTGACGTTAAAGACATGCAGGTAGGTACATGCGTGAATGGGTGTGCCTTCTTGGAAGGTTGGTCATCGGGCTGGCAACTCGGCACCGTAAAAATCCACTGCCAGTCATTAGCGGATGGGTGTTCCGCTGTGGCGACCCCTAACTGGGAAAAGCCGAAAGACTTTTAATAATGCAACATATAATATTAATATACAAAATTATAAATATGTACCAGTAACCACCAAAAGGGTGCACATTATGTTGCTATTTAGATGAGGTTGTTGAATTTACTTTCACAATGTAGCTGAGGAGGTAAGTTAGTAGGAGGCATTAGCAAACTGTGAAACAAGATATAGCCATGTTTTGGCTTATTGTTTTTATACAACTGTATTTTATTTTTAATTTCCTTCCTTAATTCAGAAACCAAATAAGTTATATGAATAGGGGTTCAATGGGTTTCAATCAGCACATCAGGGCTTATGCTGCCAGCCTGTGAATTCTGTACAAATGTTCAGTAAAAAATATATTTTCTGAGGATAGTGCTTTGAGCATCTAAATTATTGTGAACTTATGTCTACATTTGGGTTTGCAAACCGCTGATGTCTTGGCAACTCTAATTAATGTGTGACATTTCCTGCTCCTCAATTTTGCCTTATTTTGCTTTGTATGCTCTTCTTGTATCATTATATCATTATATTGTTATATAGAGGTTTTAGTACTAAATATGTGACCACAGTGAATACATCACTTGGTTGCTACAGCTGATAAAACCCAAGAAGAATATAAGATTGTAAGCAGTTCCTACATTAATTTATCTAATGTAGTATAAGCAATCCCTACATTAAATAAACTCTACATATCACATCAACAAGCAGTGTAGTTAATAAACTGTATGTCAACCATATATAATTAAACATTTTTCTTGCAGGGGCAAGCACCTCTGCACCCTGCACAACCTGTTAATTATATATACCAACTCAGATCGCACTACAATGGTTAAAGAGCAAATTTCTTTATCCTGGCTATAGCATAATCTTGCACATAAACAAACAAAAAAAAAGCTGCCTTGTGTGATCAGCTAGATGTCATCATGGTTTCTGTGTCTATTTCACAAACACAAGGTACAGGGTTTGATTGTCACACTTGAGGGAAATTGGTTAGGCTTAAAATTTCCCACAAGGACAGCTAGCATAGTACTTACCTATCAATAGAGCCAACAAGAGTCTTTGTTTAACATGAATAGGAAGCTTGTTCCAAAGGCGGGGCAACCACTGTGAGACAAATCTGTCCCTCCAGCAAGTTCTGTTGATGCCACATACCAGGTTAGCATCCATTGAGCTAGTGACCCATGTACCATTTGACTTGTGATTGAGCAGCATTTCCATCAAAGCTGGGTCAAAGATCGCTCTATATGCAAGACACATGTCACCTCTGAGCAGTCTGTATGACACAGAGAAAGTGACAATGATTTCAGTCTGTCCACATAACACAGATCTTGAAGACCCTGAATTTTCTTTGTAAAGAACCTTTGTGGTGTCTCCAATGTCTGCAGGTGTTTGGAAAGGAACATACCAAAGGAAGCATTGTACTCTATTATTGGTTCAATGAAAAAGAGTACAGGGAGTTATAAGCTCTTTTTTTTCTGGATGTAATGCCCTTACTCATGAGGTGCGCAGTATAAAATGCCCTTCTTACCACTGTGGAGACATGGTGATTGAAGTTAAGGTTGCTGTCAACCTGTGTGCCCACATCTCTCATCACTGACTGTGTGCTTATAGTATTGCTATTGATGTGGTAGCTTGTAAGAACATCACCTTTGCTGAAGGGGATGAGAATGCATTTTTTTGCATTACGTTTAAGACCATGACTTTGGCACCAGTCCTTAGTCTGCATAAGGCCTTCTTGCAGGATGCTGACATCACTAGGGGTTTCAATTATTGCTCCCAGTTTACAGCAAATTTTGTCAGCCACAGTCCTTTAGTTTTAGCATGCACTTCGGAGAAGTAGATTCTGAAGAGTAGGGATCCCAGCACTGATCCCTGTGGAGCACCACTCGTTACGAGTCTGCTGAAAAAGGTGAAGTCCCCTATTTTGATGGGATGAGTTCTATCAGTGAGCCAGTTTGCAATCCACCTGACAATATATGGGTTGATACCCAGCTGGGTGAGTTTATCAATGATGCCTGAGTGGGGGACTGTGTCAAAGCCTTGGCTAAGTCTAGGTAGGCTGTATGCAGATCTGCTCTTGTCTAGGGCTTTGATGACTCTCCCAAAAAACTCCATTAAGTTTAACAGGCATGATCTCCCTTTGACAAAGCCAAACTGGGTGAGGTTGAGCATTTGGAGATGTCCTATATCTTTGTTAATAAGGTCCATTATGATTCATTCCATGGCCTTGCAGATAAAGAAGGTCAGGCTAATGGGTCTATAGTTCCGCAGGTTCTGTGGATGCACCCCCTTTGTGCAAAGGGATGATAGTAGCTGTTTTCCATTCCACTTGGATGAAGCCAGTGCTTAGGCTGTGATTGAAAAGTGTGCTCAATGGTGATGCTAATTCCTGTTTTAACCCATGTAGAACACAGCCTGGGATGTTGTCTGGTCCCACAGAGGCTATGTTTTTGGCCTTGGAAAGGGCATTTAAGACTTGCTCCTCGGAGATAGTAGGTGAGGGACAGGTGTTTGGGGTGGTTTTGGGTATATGTGATGTGGACAGGGGAGTGAAGTTTTCACTGAAAATGTCAGCCAGCAGATTTGCTATATCCACAGGTTTTATATATGTAGTACCATTATTTATTTATTTGTTTATTTATTTTATTTATTTAAATTTGTTGACCGGGAGTGTCCAACTGGATGTAGGTCCATTTTCAGCAGAGGCCCAGGGAGAAAAGCTCCACAGTAGAATAAACAGACAGTAGTTACATTTGATTACATAGTGATTAACAATTTAACATAGCAATTACAACATATTTACAGATGAAGAACATAGTGCATCAGTAGACAACTAGAATCTTTATCTGTGAAGTACATAACAGACATCAACAAATGTTACAATGAGAAGTTCCTGCTGTATAATAAGTACTTATGAGCATCTGAGCTTGCTATAATCAAGGTAGTTAGTGGAGTGGAAAGAAAGGTAGTGGTTGGATGGGGTGGATGATATTAGAGTGGGAGTTGCAAAGGCATAGCCAGCATGTTGTTAGGTGCGCTTTTGGTAAAGTTTTGAAGTGGGTGCATGATGGTGCGGAGGTAATTGTGGGTGGGAGTGAGTTCCATAATTTGGCTATGGTGCAAGAGAATAGTGCTTCACCAGCAGAGTTATTGGCTTTAGTGATCTGCAAGTGATTTTTGTTGCTGGATCTTAGTGGTCTGGTAGTGCGATAGGGTTGGAGTAGATTCTGGAGGGATGGGACATTTAGTGGATGGTTTACTAGTTTGTGGGTGAGTGAGAGTTGATACCACTGAAGGAGGTGAGGGAGTTCAAGCCAGCCCAGTTCAGCAAGTGAGAGACAGTGGTGACTACGGTAGGATGCCCCTGTGGCAAATTAGGCGATTTTGTTGTAGCAGGTCTCTAGCTTGTTTAGATCACATTGCCTTAGGTTGGTATATATTGGAGAGGCATAAACTAGGGTGGAGATAAGGTGGGAATTTGCTATTGAAATCTTTGCTGTTTTAGTGAGAAATTGCTTATTTCTGTATAACGCTCCTAGTTTTTTGTGGACTTTTTTTATGGTCATGGATATGTGAATGTCAAATTTTAGTTTATTGTCTATTTCCACTCCTAGCAATTTGGTGTGTTCAGTTGGATATATAGTGGTGTTGTCTTTTGTGTGATGCTAAAGTGAGAGTTGTTTTGAGTATGTTTGGTGGGTTGGAAGATGAGTAGTTTAGTTTTGTTTGGGGTGAGTATTAATTGGGCATCGGATAACCATGTTTCAACAGAGGAAAAGGCTTCCTGTGTGACTTTTTGCAGTTTTGGTAGGGACTGGGCTGAGCAGATGATGGTCGAGTCATCTGCGTATTATATGAGTGTGCCATGTTTGGTGTCAGAGGCTAGATTATTGGTGTAAACAGAGAAGAGTAGGGGTCGAAGGATGGATCCTTGGGGAACCCCTATGGAGACAGGTAGTTGGGGAGATATGTCATTCTGCCATACAACGGATTGTTCGCAGTCAGACAGGTAACTCTGAAACCAGTTGGTGACTGATTGTGAGAAGGATAGGTTATTGAGGACAGAGATAAGTTGTTTGTGTGGGACCATGTCAAATGCTTTAGATAGGTCTAGGAAAGTAGCAGAGGATAGATAGCCATTGTTTTTATGCTGAAGAATAGTGTTAGCAAAGGAGAGTAAGGCAGTGGTGGTGCTATGGTTTGGTTGGAAAGCATGCTGAGTATTGGAAAGGAGGTTGTCAGTAAGGAGGTAGCCTGAGACCTGAGAGTGTATGCATCTCTCTAGTATTTTGGAGAGTGGAGAGAGAATAGCTATGGGGTGGTAATTGGTTAGTTCTGCGGAGGGTCCGCCTTTGTGGAGGGGAATTATATGTGATACTTTCCACAGTGTGGGAACGTAACTTTCTGACAGAGATCGGTTAATCAAGATGGATACTGGGTAGGCCAGAGCATCAGCTGCGATTTGTAGGTATTCACTTGGGAGGTTGTCTGCTGCTAATTTGGTGGGTTTAAGTTTAGTTAAGAGTTGTTTTATGTTGGAGGTAGGTACAGGAGAAAAAGAGAAGGCAGTGGGGAGATTACTAGTTGAAGGCATGGGTTGGAGGGGAGGGAGGTTGTGTTGTTTAGCTAGTGATAGTATGGTTTGGGTGAAGTGTGTGTTGAATGAGGTAGCAATATTTTCTGAGGAGTGAGGGATGTTAGGTGGAGGGGTACTGACTTTACCTGGGTGGAGGATGGAGTTTATGGAGGACCAGAATTGTTTGGGGCTGTGTTGTGAGGAGTCTAGGGCAGACTGGTAGTATCGGAATTTGTCCTGTTTTATTAGCGTTTTGACTCTATTGTGTAGTTCTAGGAATTTCTGTCTAGTTGAGGGGGTTTTGGTTTTGCACCAGTGCTCCCAGGCTTTATCCCTGTTTTTCATTTCTGACTTAGTGGTTTTTTGTAGCCATGGGGAGGGTTGTGCTTTGGTTCTGGAAAATCTTATGGAGCATGGTAATTAAGGATGTTCAGGAAGGTAGTATTAAAAAGTTCAACTGTGTCATCTAGACTGAGGTACTTTAGAGGATGCCAGTTACATTCTTTGAGGGATGAGATGAATGTGAGTGGGTTAAAGTTTAGTTTTTTACGTATTTGACGGTAGATGACAGGTTTAGCTTGGTATAGGTATTTTTTGAGTAGGAATGTTGGGGAGTGATCACTGAGGCTATCTAATAAGCAGCCTGTTATGTATGACTGGGGGCTCTTACTGACTAGTATCCAATCCAGGGTAGTGTGCTTGCTGGAGTTTTTATTTATCCTGGTTGGTGACTGAACTAGTTGTGTGAAGCCATGAAGGTGTACATGATGGGTTGGATTGTTGCCAGAACAGGATTGCCAGTCAATATTGAAATCACCTAAGATGATAGTTTCTTGGGGGAGATGGTGGGTAGACCAGCTGAGGAGGTTTTCTAGTGGAGGGATGTCTTGGCCAGGTGGGAAGTAGCATCCAATTATGTTGATGGTTTTGTTTTGGTTAATTTTGTGGTTGGTATATATTATTTCTTCATTGCCTATTTGTGGAGCTGATGATTTTAAGATCTTGATGTTTAGATGCTGTTTAAATATTATAGCTACACCACCTCCTTTTTTGTTTAGCCGGTCTACTCTTAGTATGCCGTAACCTGTAGGGAGTATTTGCTCACTGGTAATGTGAGGTTTTAGCCAGATTTCTGTCAGGATGACTATATCTGGGGAGTACAAGTCTATGGTGGCATGGAGTTCATGGACTTTGTTGGATATACTTCTAATATTTAGGCTTAGTAGAAGGAAGTCACTTGGCTTTCTATTGGCTGTAATACGGGAGAAGTTGTAGCTTCTAGTCTGATTATGAGGATTGGGGTTGGAGATGGTAGGGCCAGGGTTGGGGTGGCTGTCTCCACTTAGGGCTAGTTTTGATATGCATGAGATTATTAGTTTTCTCAGTTTTTGAATGTGTTTGTTTATAAGGGAAACTTTATGATTGTGCTCTGTGGGTAATAGGTATGGTGGGAGGGTTACTATGTTAAGTGGTAGGGATGCTTTATGTTTAAGTAATATAGTTGGTAGAATATGTGGGGGGTGCATAGGGATGGTTCTTGAGCTGGTGGGAGGGGAGTTGAGTGTGGGTGAGACATGAGTGGTGGTGTGGGTAGTAGTACAGTGGTAGTGGTTGAGTGGGGGATTGATGGAGCTTTGGTAGGATGTAAGATATGCAAGGAGAGTGCATGCAGTGAGCATAGGAAAGGTATGCCTGTACATGTTAGTTGAGGAGGTGTGATAGTAATGGGAAGATGGAGGAGGTAGTGCTGGGTTAGCGCTGTGGTTGGCTATCGGAAAGATGGGAGGGGTTTGAGTGCAATAAAGGTGGGACCACTGGGGGTGGGAGGGAATAGGGGGCAGGGTGGGGAGCGAAGCGGGTAGAGACCCTGTTAGTTGCTCGTAGGAGGGGGCTGGAAACAATCACAAAGCAAAGACAAGTATGTGTTAAGAAACAATCACAATTGACCAAGGACTGCTCTGAAACTGTAAGTCATTTCTTAATTTCTCAGGTGGAAAAACAGGATAACCTTGTATCAGTAGACTACTGTGGTCATAGTTTAAATTAACAAACACACAGTATTGATCAGTTATAGATACTATTTTCTAACAGAAGGGAATAAGAGAAAGTGGAAGATATGTGTGTGTGTGTGTGTGTGTGTGTGTGTGTGTGTGTGTGTGTGTGTGTGTGTGTGTGTGTGTGTGTGTGTGTGTGTGTGTGTGTGTGTGTGTGTGTGTGTGGTGGGGGGGGCTGCTTACAAGCCAAAGCAGAGTGCTCTCCAGGGGAAAATGAAGATAGGCTCAAACAGGTAGACACATACTCAAAGTTAACTGTAGCTGTTTGCCGACAGTTCAGACCCGGACTGCACTTTTCTTATAAGAATGTTAAAGGTGGTACCTCAGTTGAATACTTAAGCGTGGTGTTAGGTCTAGAAAAGAAGAGTACAGAGAGGAGTAAGCACTTTTGAGATGGTAAATGATTAACTAGAAGTTCAGCTCAAATCTGGGCCTTAGCTTTTTTTGTTCTTTTTTAAATATTTGTATTAGTTTTTATAAAACATAATCACCACAAAATCAGAAATGTACATACATATTTAAAAGCAAGAAAAAAACAACCTACTCTTATAAATACAGAAACAAAGAAAATAATTATTTACAAGAGCGTCTATGAGCCTTCTAGTCATTCCTGTAGATCCATGTCTGTTCAATTCCAGAATGTTTTTTTTTTTTTTATTTTTGCTTGTCAAGCAGTTCTTTAAATTTTGTCCACACATTGAGGCAAGAGATAATTCTGTTCATTATCGATCTGATTGTAATAATTTCTAGATGAGTTACTTCAGTTGTTAAACTTATAAATTATTTAAATGAGGGAGTAAATTCCTTTTTCTGGTATTGTGTGATCAGTTTTCTGGACATGGTCAATGCAGTCCACAATGTTATATTTGTTTTTTTTTTAACACAAATGGAAATAGAGGAATTTAAAAGAATTAATGATTTAGATAAAATAATGTATTTCCAGAAAATGCCTGTAAAAAGAATTAGTATTATTCCAAAAAGGAATCAAGACAGTACAAAGAACATGTATTGCCAATCTGCTTTAAATTCTTTCTTGCATCTCCAACAAAGTTGCTTTTTCTTGTACATTATGAGGGGTGAAGAAGGACCTATGTAAAAACTTATAGGCAAACAAATGCCATTTAAGAGATGAAGTAGTATGTTTAGATGATAATAGAAATAATTTTTGCCTTCTTCACTTGATGGTCTATTATTGATGTGGGTAAAATGGTTTACCTTTATAAAGGCAATTCACAGTGGTGCGAATGCTCATATGAGTGACTCGTAACCACAAAATTGAAAAGCCCACTTGCACCCCCCACAACCCCCTACTTTACTATTCTAACTCCAAGATTGAACTACAGTGGGGAAAGGGACCATTTTCCAATCCCCACTATAGTGCAATCAGCCTCACAATGTCGAATGTGCAATGAGTGAATGTCACTGTACATTCGCTCATTGCACATTTGAACCCTTTTTCTTTCGGCGTTTGCAAAATTTGCAAACAGCCTTTCGAACACTTGATGTTCACCTGACTGTGTATTGTCTTTATAAAGGTAAATCGGGTAAAATAGCTACAATATATATCATTACATGTTTTAGTTTCCCTCTTTACCACTTTATACAATTTGGACAAGAGACAATATCCCAAGACATTTTGTTGCAATAAAAATATGATATATCCAATCAGTTTTGGGACATGATCCCTTACCATTGGTTGCACTGACTTAATTTCCCCTTCTATATATAATCTTCAAGATTCTATATCTAATCACATATCTTTATCCAAATCATATTTATTCCTAATGTAATCTACTGAGTGCAGATTTTCACCTTTCATTAAATGAAACCAGTACAACAGATTCTTCTCTTTTAAGGCAACCATTGTTTCTAAATTTGAATTAGGGATATTACTTTGAGTATATGTTATAGGAAACATAAGGACAATCTATGCTTTATAAGCCAGAGTTCTATATATAAGATTTCTAAAATTATTTAATATAGTCAAATTGAAGTAAGAATCCTATAAGGTAATTCTTAATAACCAAAATAAACTGTTATTTAATATAAGATAATTATTAGTATATCTATTACAGTTAGATGGGCCTTACCTTTGAGGTTATGTATGTAACTAAAGAATGCCTTGTGGTTATCCTTAGTTAAGGAAGCTAATTTGGATTCATAGTTAGCTTTGGAGGGCTTCACTAGGAGTTTTATTTGTTTAAGTTGAGGAGGGAGTGTTTCCAGTTCTGAGACTGTTCCTTCCTGCTCTTAAACAGCAATTTATTTATCCTATTGTGTAGCCTTTTAATGGCAGTTTTCCACCAAACAGGTTTGTTTTTCCTTGAAGATCTTGCTTTGGTTCTATCAGGTACAGCAGAGTCAATACAATTGTACAGGTACTTGTATAAAGCATTGATGTATAACTCAGCATAGGTGTCTGTTCCATCAGTGGGGGGAGGGACTATGATGCTACTTATGCCATAATGTAAGAGGCTGTAACTGGCCTAGTAGAAGTTTTTTAGTCTATTTGTTGCTAACGGGGCGGGGGGGGATATTGTGTTATAATTACTTCTAGCAAGTCTGATTTGTGGTCAGATCACACCAGGGTTGGCTACACACCGGGGTGGTGCAGCTGTCCCCCATGTTGTTGAGCACCTGGTTCAGTATGTTTGACCCCCTTGTGGGTGTGACAAACAGCTGGTCCAGGGCACTGGAGTTAACAAAGTCCAGGAACTTTGAGCAAGTGAGTTAGAACATGTATAATTTTCCCAGTCCATGGACGGGTAATTAAAGTCACCCAAAACTAGGGTGTTTGGTTGTATCTTGATTGACTCAAGTAGATCCAAGTAAGCTGAGTGGATGTCCTGATTCATGGAGGGGGTCCTACAGCTGGCAATGACCTGAAGAGGGGTCTTACCTACAGTCAGGGGAATCATGCTGTTTAACCAATCTAGAGGTGTATTTATCGGGTCTATATTAAATCAACGAATGCTTAAAAAAGCAAACGCTGATTTATCGACCCTATGTAAGTGAAAGCTTACAATCTCAAACACGCAAAACAGCGATTTTTTCCCCAGGGAAAAAAATTATGTTCCAAAACAAAACAAACAAAAAAAACTTTAAAACAATACATGAAGTGGGAGGCTTCGGCCCCTACATCCCCCCAACTTAAATATATCAACTCCGAGATCGCACTACAGTGCCGAAAATGGCAACATAATGGAAGTGGCCAAGCAAATTCTTTCCCAGGGAAAACATTCACTTAAAAGCCACTTCACTATTTTGTCTTTTCGTTCTTTTAAGTTTGATCAAGGCGCATTATAAAGAATGTGTCTTTGATCACTTAATCGGAACCCGTATTTCTCTTTAATGAATATTGATATACCACCTCCCTTAGTTCTCATGCCTTCAGTTTGTGAAAGGAAATGTAACCTGGTATAGCTAGGGTGCTCTCCGCAGCCTTAAACTGGGTCTCTGTGACTGCACAAATGTCAGCATCTTCCAGGGTGAGGACTGCTTTCAGTGAATGCAGTTTCTGGTTTAGAATCTTAGCATTTAACAGCATAACCTTGAGGTTGTTTCAGAGGGTATTTTAATATTAGGAATTTTGTTTTTGTGAAATTGCCTAAAAAGGGACTATGGGGATTGCAAGAGCCTTAGCCAGTAACCAAAATCCTAGGGGTGACAGATGAAGGCCATCTCTAAAGAAGAGTGCAGGATCCATAAGTAAATAGTACACATGGTGGGAAAGCAGACTGGCAACCCAGACACAAAGGAAAAAGGCATACAGTTGTCAAAGTGCACTGATGCCAGATGAAAGAATGGATATTAAGACAGGCAGCCTAGGAAAAAGGCCTGATTGTGGAGAACACAAAACACTGTGGAAGGTTTTTCAGCACTGATGCATCAGAAAAAGGGAAGATGGATCTAGTGCTGTGACAATAACTCAGGAGTTGGTGGTAGGCCATCTGGTCTACCCAACATTCACAAAATTTAATTGGCAAGGGAGCGCACAGTATTCTCATATCAAAGGAGGCTATTAATCTTTATGAGGAGACAATATGACAGGTACTAATAATGATGATGGAGGTGAATAGTTCAAAGTGGAGGAAGAGGAAGGGGAAATA
This sequence comes from Protopterus annectens, assembly GCF_019279795.1. NCBI lineage: Eukaryota > Metazoa > Chordata > Ceratodontiformes > Protopteridae > Protopterus > Protopterus annectens. The sequence goes on from NC_056746.1 coordinate 674,364,969, forward strand.
GAATGGAGACAAGTAATGCAACGACTACAACAAAAGATATACCAAAGCAGTCTATTCAGGAGTAAGAAGTAAATGAGAGGACAAATATATTATAGTGGAGGAAAGAGAGAAGGTGAACAGGTGAGTCAATTAATCAGTACGCACTCTGGTAGATTCAAGTAAGGTTGTACCAAGTACCCTGTTTGAAAAGAGAAGAGAAAAGAAAGAGGAACAGAGGAGAGTACAGAGATTGATGGCATAATTGTGGACCATGCGATGGACCACGGCATGTTATCTGAGGAAGGAAGAGGAGGAGGAGGAGGAGGTTGATGCTGACAAGACAAGAGTGGAGGAGGAAGAGCTAGAGTGTGGACCAACTCAGACCCAGATATATGGTGGAGACACCACTAAAAACAATTCAGCTGAAAAAAAGAGTACCACTGTCTGACCCTGCAAGGTAAGCATAGCTGTGGAACCCAGAAATTAAACACACAGTGGCTGCACAGTAGTTTCACATATGTATGCACTGGTGAGGGTGCCAATAACATTCATTATTAAAAAAAATGTATAATAAAGCCAAACTCACCATCAGTTTAATAATATCTAATCCTCCATAATGTGCATCATTGTATGTAATGCTTCTCTTTATGGTTTTAATCTAAACCCCTAGAAGAAAGAAAAAAAATATTTTTATCAGTTCCTTTTCTAAACTTTCCAGAAAACTGAATACCCTCCATAATTTCCAGAATACCAAAGGAATCATATTAATCAGAAGAACCTTCTTTTAAATTGAAACATGGAAACTTTCTGCATCTGCAAATTAATTATATATACTTCTAATCTTTCTTTTAAACTTTTAATCCATTATCCTAATTGCCAAACTGAATTCCTAAAGCCTGTACAAGCCTTTTTAGTAGAGTACATACCATTTGCTTTAGCAGTGATCCTGAAACCTTTACTATTTTCTTTATTAAGCATTAAGCAAACTTTCCGTAATTAATTCTGAAAATAATATGACTGCATTTTTTCATTGTGCCTCCTGCACCTGCTAATACAGATGAAAGTGTGATGCCTGTACTGTCTTACTTTCCCTTACCCCCTGCTAATACAGATGGGATTATGACACTTGAACTATCTCCCTACCTTCCCTTGCCTCCTGCACCTGCTAATACAGGTGCAAGTGTGATGCCTGTACTATCTCCCTACCTTCCCTTGCCTCCTGCACCTGCTAATACAGGTGCAAGTGTGATGCCTGTACTATCTCCCTACCTTCCCTTACCACCTGCTAATACAGATGGGAGTGTGATGCCTGTACTATCTCCCTACCTTCCCTTACCACCTGCACCTGCTAATACAGATGAGAGTGTGATGTCTGTACTATCTCCCTACCTTCCCTTACCACCTGCACCTGCTAATACAGATGCAAGTGTGCTCTCTGTACTATCTCCCTACCTTCCCTTACCACCTGCTAATACAGATGGGAGTGTGATATCTCTACTATCTCCCTACCTTCCCTTACCACCTGCACCTGCTAATACAGATGAGAGTGTGATGTCTGTACTATCGCCCTACCTTCCCTTGCCACCTGCACCTGCTAAGACAGATGGAAGTGTGATGCCTGTACTATCTCCCTACCTTCCCTTACCATACGCACCTGCTAATACAGATGCAAGTGTGATGCCTGTACTATATCCCTACCTTCACTTATCCATCTTCTATTTATAATTTATTATAATTGCATTCACTACTCGCACAGACGTGCTTCCATTCATTGGGTAACATTGTTTTATTCCTGTCTCATCACCAATATGCTTGTCATGTCAACCATGAACAAGTAGGATAGTTTTGGTTGCATCATAAACTGATATATAAACAATTCATGCTACACCCGCTAAGATCATACTCTTTTAAAATAATTCACATCATTTTATTATTATCAGCATCAAATGTCATCACTATATAACTAGACAATAGTTTTCCACCACTGCTTTCATTACTTCCATCGCTTATGGACAGAGTTATTTCCCATGACAAAATTAATAATACTTAACCGTGTCTTCCTTTTATTCCATGTATTTCTTATTTCAACCACCTTATTCATTCTCAATTGCAAAGTTTTCATTCAAATTCTATAATTGGTTTAACACAGAAAAATACTTCAAAATACTGTCTTTGTGTTTCTTCTTCTGTATGAACCACAGGCATATAGGGGCTATCCATTTCCTTTCATCTCATATTAAGTCCATCAGTCAGTACCTCTAAAAATATACTTTATGTTCACCTTTCACATTTATCTAAAAATAATAGCTTTTTCCTGTTTGTAAGGATTAGCATCACTTCTCAAATAGTCTTCCATTTTCTAATTCATTTATTGTTATGTATTTTTCTAAACTTCTTTTATCATCTGGCTTATCTTTCCCACCTCCCTTACCCTCATATCTTATATCATCAACTTTGAATATAATTATGTTATTACATTTATGACTTGTTCTTTATAGCATTTATTTTCTATTTTATCTTTCAAAGAACTTATAAGTTTTCACTTTTTTATTTACATTAGCTAGAAGGTATTAATTTGGTCCTGCCTTAAACAACCATTATTTCTAAGAGGCCCTAGGCATGAGTGTGTGCATGTGTGTGCCTTCTGTGGAAGGTTGGGCACTGGGCTGGCAACTTGACACCGTAAAACACTACTGCCAATGATGAGCGGACAGGTGATCCGCTGTGGCGAACCCTGACCGGTAAAAGCCAAAAGAAGAAGAAGATTTCTAAGAGGTACTTTACATTTTATTCAGATTCTTTTTATGCAGCTACTTCTCTTCAAATATCAAATTTTGGTCAGAGTGTTATAAATAATTATATATGAATTAATCACTTCTTTATAACATTTAAGTTTACATTGTTTTTTTCAAATCAGCTTTTCCATTTCTAAGCAGCCTGTCTTGTAATTGTTCTTAAAAGCTGTTCACTATTCATTCATATTATTATACCCCCCATTTGAAGATAACTTCATGACTTGTAGGGTTAAAGTCTAACTATGGCCTAATTGGCCTAGGTGTGCACTGGCATCTGGAGGCACTGGCAGATCATGGCTGAAAATAGCTGTGGGTGAGTCTACCTAACTGATTAACAAGACAATAAATTAATAAAATGCAATGATCCTTGCTTTTACAATTGATTCACTGTATGTAACTTTTCTAATTTTATTTGTTCTTTCTTTGTAACAGTTTAGATCAGCTATTGCTCATGTTTCTGTTCACCTAAACAATTTTAAGATGTTAACTTTTGAAAAACTGTCTTGCCACAGTTGAAAGACATCAGATCACTAATGTAGTCACTCATTAATGACAACAGAAAGGAACTGGAATTTATAATATTATAGCTACAAATCAAACCTAACTTCTGTTCTTTGATACTATTAAGTGTTGGTTTATTTGTAGACAGATTTATGCAACATTCACATCTTATGCTTTTGTTCATAGGGAACACAAGTGATTCCTTTGTTATCATCCGTACTTCAAGACAAAACTCAATGGAAGACACCAGACTTGTTCAACCCTTCACATTTTCTCAATGCTGAAGGGAAGTTTGTTAAGAAGGATGCATTTATGCCTTTTTCAGCTGGTAAGAAGGGATTTGTCTTGGATTCTATGGGTTTATAGCAAAACACTTTAAAATGGCATTGAAATACACAAAGCATACAGTAATTGTGCAGAATTATTAATGTAAATGATACTTGGTGTTTTATTAATTGATGAAACTTAGTACTTACTATAATTGGTAAAAGACCTAGAATCTAAGTTCTTAACTTCAGTAAACTTCATTTACAGTGTCAGATCAGCAAATGAAACCAAACGTCACTTCTTAGCAAGGAAACACAGAGCCCTACCTTTCAATCAGGTTTCCACCACCAGTAAAACATTCAGTCTCTACTACTAGAGGCGAAGCATTTATTTCTCGATACTCTTGTGTCACTTTTCATTCAACAAATCCTTTAGCTGGCAAATGCCAAGAGGCCTGACTTCTCCCTCTGCAATAAAAGTGAAATTTGTCTATCTTGCCGAGTTACAGCTTTCTCTTTTAACATCATTTCAGCAGATGTTTCTAGTCAATGTCTGCTGTTATGTGGTCTGTCTTAATGCTTGACATACTCACTTAGTTCAAACAGCGCCATATGCTTAAGGCAGATTTTACTACATATAAATAATATTTTCACATCAAAAATAGTACATTTTTAAGAGAATAAAACATGCATATTATATGTATTGTTGGATCTATTTCATAAGATTGAAAGACTACATAATCAAAACCAAGAAGATAGAATCTCAGAATGTCAAACCAACTTCTTCTCTGGAAGCTGGCATCATGAAAAACAGTGTTCAGGGGCAAGCCCCACTGTATCCCCATCCCCTTCATATTGTATATATCAAATATGAAATCACTCCACATCAGGGAAAGGGCAAACAACTGACCACAAAAAAAAACAGCAGCTTCCAGAGGAGAAGCTGGTTCAACATTCCAAGATTCGATCCTCTTGGTTTCGATCATATGTCTTGTGATCATATGAAATAAAACCATACAGTTCTACTACATCTGTCTGAATCACGTTTAGACAAGGTGAAAACGACCCACCTTAAAGAACTGAAATTTTGTCAGCCAAAAGTAATCATCTCAAAATACAAATCAGAGAGTTGTTGGCTATGAAAGAGGGATAAATCCTCGACTGCAGTCAAGACATTGTATGACTGGTTAGTGACCACACAATGGAAAAGTCAGTGAGGGAGAGTCAATGAATACCCATTGCTCACTCTCCCATCCTGGGGAGTAGGATTTGGAAGTAGACTGACTCATGACAATGCCAATCGTACTGCAGAGACCAGTGTACAACATATACTGCCTGGATCCTACATGTGTAACCACATTCATAAGGTGGCTTTCATCACATGGAAGCATGCACACACACACACAGAGGAAGGAGTACCAGGCCCTTGCATGTATAAACATGTACATCAGTGTTACAGATAATGTTAGGGACAGAAAATCAGACAATTCCTCATGGATGCCTAGATGATGACTGTGTCAGAACTGAATTTCACTTTGATGAATGGGAACAAATGAGCAAGGTAGTAACAACAGGGTTTGATGCTCTGCAGGAAGAAATCATGTTTTAATGCTTAGATCATAGAATTGCTATGTTACCCTACATTTTTGGAAACAGAAAATTGCTATTTCACAACAACATGATGAATCGTGTCAGAAACAGAGTTCTGCTTGGTAGATACAAAGAACTTAACCCACTGAAAGTTACCAACAGATCATGGTTCCAGATAAAAAAGGCAAAACAAAGTGCAATCCCCATGTTTAGTTTCAGGCAGTGCACTTATGATCTACTCCCATGTGCGCAACAATAAGATTAGACATTTTAAATTCTGCTTTTATAGAACTGAACATCACAGAAGTGTTTTTGAAGATTGTATGAACTGCACATGAAGGAAACATTAAATGTATGTCAGTTATTCATGGTTGTAACCTCCCATGTACCCCCAATACACTGTCACTTAAATATTCTACCTGTGAGGTTGCTCCACCATAGTGAAAGTGCCCTTTCTCTGAGGTGGCACATTCTCAGAGTTAGAATATTTTAGAAGTTGTGGTACTGGGTGGGGGGCATTTATCAGACTTCTACAAACCTTTGATTAATACTTGTTTTAACAAGCTGATGTGTCATTTATATCTACATGGAGATACCAGTTGACATAATAGTTAAGGTCTTTGCCTCCTATGCACAAAGTACAAAGTTTGATTCTGACCTCCAGCCAATGCTTGTCTGGAGTTTTCATGTTCTCCCTGTGTCTGTGTGTGTTCCTGCCACCTCCATAAAACATGCTGAGTGATTCCATTTCAAACTCACAAATGAATGGGGCTATGGGCAGCAGACTAACTGCCTTGGGCATCTACTGTGGTGCTACGCAGCATCCTCAAGAGAGGTGAACATGGATCACAGACTGCACACTGTGGCAGGGTTAGCCATTTGGCTCTAGGTGATTCAGTCATGGAGACCAAATGTTGCCATTGATATGTGGGTTGAAGACCCATGCTAATCAAATCTATGCTAGGGACCCATGTATGTGCCCCTATTGCAAGTTATACAGCTGTTGAGTGAAAATAAACCAGGAATTGCTAAACTCAATGTAGGCTTACTGACAGGAGATGGTAGAGATGAGACTGTATCCAAGATCCAAAAACAGTACTTGGGATCCAGAATTGACTTCCTCCTAGTAAGGAAAGGGCACTGAGGTATAATCAGTGATTGCAAAGTCATTCCCAGCAACAGTTGGCCCACAGCATAAACCACTGGTTGCCACATGGTCAGAGAAGGCTCTAATGTCAACAGAGATCAGACTAAAGACTGAGAAGATGCCTGGAGAGGCAGTTCAAGGAATTACTAAGGGCACTAGCACCCCAAGAAGAGGAGGAAATAGTGTCTCAAAGCAGCATGTGTGAGGACTACAGAACAAATATGTAACCAGGCCAGGTATGGTACATAAGGAAAGCTTGTGGTGGAATGCAGAAGTCCAGGAAGTCATGAAAAGAAAGACTGCAGGAAAAAATGGGAAACAGAAAAGACAGACCAGGCTAGGAAGGAATACTGATTGGATAACAAAGAAGCTAAAATAGCAAAGAATAGGGAATTGGAGGCATTCTACCAGCTTCTGGAAAGTAACTCAGTAGGTGGCACAAAGAAACTATATAAGGTTGCAAGACAAAGACAGTAAGATAAAGAGACACCCTTCATAAATGCCAGTAACAACCAGCTCACCAGTCCACAAGACATTAAAGGCAGATGGAAGGAGTACTTCCAGTAGCTTCTAAAGGAATAAATCCCACAGAAGCTGTAATTCCACAGACACAGCCTATGATGAGAGAAGTAGAGGAGCCCAAATTAGAAGAAGTAAGAGATAGCACTAAGGAAAATGAAGTCAGGGAAAGCAGCAGGCTCAGGTGAGATCACAGCAGGTTTGATAAAGATGCTGGGTGAGATAGGGGAAAAATGGCTCCTGAGGGTACTCATAGCAGTGTGGAGGGAAAGGTGTATCCGGAATGACTGGAGAATAAGCATACTCCTGCCAGTGTGTACAGGAACAAAGGGAACATCTGCGACTGTGGGCACATTTAATCAAATCATTACCATATGGAGAGTTTAAGAGAATTTACCAGAATACTTCTGATGTTGGGCTTAAAGATGTATTTTTAAATGAGGTTTATAATAGATTAAGCTCACGAGGTTATTCTGATACTGTTCTAGTAGAGGCTTATAATAGAATTCAGAATAAATAGAATAAAGTTGGCTACAGGTGTTTGAATGTATATGGGGATGACAGAAAAGGGAATAAAAAAGAGGAGAGGTTGTTTTTTGTGACAGGATATTTCCCATTTTCAAACATCTTGGCGAAAGTTATTAATGAACTGTGGTATATGGTCTCAGAGGATGTGACTGTAGGACATATTTTTCCTAAACATATAATTTTTGGCATGTGGCAGGGTTAAGAATTTAAATGGTTGTAAAATCAGTGGTCGACTATATAAGGTCAGAGAGGTCTTTCATTGTAACTCTCAGGGTGTTGTATATATCATTGGATGTGGCTGTTAGGACACCAAGTGATATATTGAGCAAACCAAGAGAAAGATGAAGGTTAGGATAATGAAACATTTGGAAGATATAAGAAGGCGGAATGCTAATAGTCCTGTTGCTGATCATTTTATGTCTGTACATGGGGGTTCTGAGACTATTTTTTTTTTTTATGTGTTGGTACATCCATTTATGAAGTATGGGGGTTGTTTCAAGGATGAACTTAATAAAGTGGAATGCAGAATGATTATACATTTTACAACACTTCACCCTAGGGGAATGAACATTGATAGTAATTTAACTTTGTAACTGGAAATTTATAAACTAAGTATTATTTTTGAAGAAGATATTTGTTAATATAAACTATGTTAGGAATAGTTGTTATATATATATGCATATAAAATATTTATATTGTATACGTTTTTTTTCAAATGTTCATTGTCTGTATAAGTGGGGATTTGTTTTTAAAAATGTGTGGAGAATATTTTTGTACAGATGAATTGGTTAATTGAATAATTAACCATTTGCAATAGCACTTGGTGGGTGTATAAATAGGGTGGCTGTTTGATGTTTGAATTATTCCTTAAAAGGCGAAAAGCCGAGGTACCAGAATAAATTTTCACTGGTTTATTATACTTTGCCTCTTAGTGGATTTTTGGTGAAACTGCTTCCAGCCTCTTTGTGTTTTTTATTCTATTGGTGTTTGTGTTTCTACTAAATGCCAGTAACAAACTGCTCACCAGTCCACAAGACATCAAAGGCAGATGGAAGGATACTTCCTGTAGCCTCTAAATGAAGAAAACCCCACAGAAGCTATTGCCACAGACACAGCCTATGATGAGAGAAGAAGAGGAGCCCACATTAGAAGAAGAATGAACAGCACTAAGGAAAATGAAGTCAGGGAAAGCAGCAGGCTCGGATGAGGTCACAGTAGGTATGATAAAGATGCTGGCTGAAATAGGGGAGAAATGGCTCCTGAGGGTACTCATAGCAGTGTGGAGAGAAAGGTGTATCCCAGATAACTGGAGAATAAGCATACTCCTGCCAATGTACACAGTAACAAAGGGAACATTTGTAACTCTGGGCAGTACAGAAGAGGTATCAAACTCCTGTAACATTGCATGAAAGTTCTGGAGAGGGTGATGATAAAAGGATACACAGAGTAGTACAAAATAAGATTCAGAGGGTTTATGTTCAGCTACCAAATTGGAATAAACACAAATCATAAAACACCAAAAGAAAACCTTTCAACAAGACAATCAGCAAAGCAGAACATCAGTGAAAAAAATACATTGAATGGCCATTGCTGATCAACATTACACACAAAAACAAACAGGGTGGGGGGCTGCTATATATACCAACACTGAGATCACACTACAGTGGGGAAAAGGGAAAATGTAAAAGGTTTCCCTTCACTTACCTCATGTATCGCATTACTTCCTGGTTGTTGGCCAACTATGGCCACTCGATTTAATTTTTTTCAATGCTGTTCTACTTCGCTGATTGTGCCATTCAAAGTTTTTCTTTTGGTGTTTCTTGGTTCGCATTTATTCCAGTTCAGTAGCTGAACATAGACCCAGATTCAGATCAGCATGCAGCACAACTGACTCAGTGTTTGCAGTGAGACAGATAGTTGAGAAGAAGCTAGAGATGACACAGTAAAGTTTGGATGGTGACTGTTTCTCCAGCCTTTGTGTGTTTTTTTGGTTTCTTATCAGTTTTTACTGCTTCAAGCAGTGGAGTGTTTTATACATAGATGAGAAAAGAGTCCAACTAGGCATTCCTAGACTTGGGAGAATATGACAAGGTCCCAAGAAAGCTGATTTTGGCAGTACAGCAGTGGTTCATATTCCGAGAAACATTGGTAGAATGGTTATGTACAAGAACCCAATGACTCAAGTATGAACAGTCCTCTCACTCAAAGAGGGGTTCCTAGTGGGAGTGAGTGTACATCAGGGTTCAGCTCTGAGACACTGGTGATGGTCTACATTTGCAAACAGGTCAGAGGAGACAGATCAACAAAGTTGCTGTATGGAGATGATGTGGCATTACTGGCGGACTCTGAGCAAAAACTTCAGCAAATGATAGGGGAATGGAATGGAAAACTGAAGGGATATGGGATGAAACTAAGTGCAGATAACACACTGGTAATGACAACAAATTGGGGAAATCAGAAGAAGATGAGAATTGAAACAGAAGGAAAGATAGTGGAATAGCTTAATAGCTTCAAGTATTTGTGAGGGTGGCTGAGGAGAAAGGAAGTCTGAATGAAGAGGCCAAAGCTTGAATCTGAGGGGCTGCAGCCAACAGGCATAGAGTGTCAGCCGTAGTGTATGACAGAAGAATGCCAAAGAAACTGAAAAATAAGGTCCACAAAACAGTGGAGAGACCAGTACTACTGTATGGTGCAGAAACCTGGGCAGTAAAGGCAGAGCAGATGATGAAGCTTGAGGTGATGGAAATGAAGTGCCTGAGACAGGTGGTAGGATGCACACTGTGGGACAGACAAAGAAATGAGGACATAAGAGGAGAAGCCAAAGTAACTCCAATTGCAGAAACGTTCAAAGAGAATGGATTGTGGTGGTTCAGGCACATGTGCAGAAAAGTAAAAGAAAATCTGGTGAGGAATATTTGGGACAGACAGGAAGAAGGCAAGAGGAAATGAGGGTGTCCAGCAAAGAGGTAGATGGATTATGTTCAAGAAGATCTGCGACAGTCAGGCATGAGTGTCAAAGAAGGCAGGAGTGTAGCACTGAATTCAGGTTGAGAGAGACGGTGACAGTTAACATGACACCTAGAACCCATGTAGAAAAAAATGGGAAAAAAGGGGGTTGATGATGATGATGATATGTATATGTATATGTAAATGCATATGTATATGTATATTTATATGCATATGTATATTTATATGTATATGCGGGTCTACTTCGAATAACCGAACCGCCACTTCACTGACACCCAGAAGATCGAGACGGAACGACCGAACAGGTAGGTGATCGAAAAGGCAATATTCCGACAGCCAAAAGACCGACAATGGCAACGTGTGAGCGTGATCTGGTAAGTGTGCGATAGTGACTGATTTAGGATTGTGGAGCGGACAGATAAGTGTACGATAGTGAGGGATTTTAGGTTAGGGTGTGGGAAAGGTGAGTGTGCGGTAGTGTCGGACTTAGGGTTCCGGTAAGGTAAGTGTGTGATAGTGACGTAGTGTAGTGTAGGGAAGGGTTGAGTGTGTTAGGGTTAGTATGCGGGTGGAGTGAGTGTGCGATAGTGACGGGCTTAATGTTTTAGGGTGGGTTAAGTGAGTTAGGGTTAGGGTGCAGGTAGGGTAAGTGTCCGATAGTGACGGTGTTGAGGTTTAGGGGTGGGTTAAGTGAGTTAGGGTTAGGGTGCGGGTTGGGTAAGTGTGCGGTAGTGTCGGACGTTAGGGTTAGGGTTTAGGTTAAGGTTAGTGGATATGTTATTGTGTGCAATGTGTAGTTTACATTTTTTGTGTCGGTGTAATGGTGTTCGGTTTTTTGAGTTGTTGGTGTTTGTCGGTGTTGTGTGTTTTCGGTTGTTTGGGGTCGGTAAATTGTGTGTCGGTGAATCGGAAGTTCGGTTATACAAAGTAGACCCGTATATGCATATGCATATGTATATGCATATATATATATATATATATATATATATATATATATATATATATATAAATATTTATATATATATATATATATATATATATATATATATATGTATATGTATATGTATATGCAGATGCAGTGTTAGTTTGTATATTCTCTGGGGTATTCTGTTTCATCTTTCTAATTTCAACAGTTCTGTCTTTTGGCTATTCCAGTTTGACCAATTGAAATACAGTAGGCAGTGATTTGGCCAACATACACACACATTTTCTTAGAACCTACAGAAAAATCAGTATATAAATTTGACTTTAACTGTATGATTGACTACCTGATCAGATTAATACCGATAACAAAAATGGTTACACAAATTTCTGCATAATGTGTTTTGCATGTTCAGAAGTATCACACTCAAGACAAATGGGATCTTTGACATTAGGGTCCATGACGATAACACTAACTTGCAGGTCCTGTATAGGAAATGCTCTTAAAAATTCTATCACATAATTTAGATAAATCAGTAAGTTAGGTAAGAATCTCTTTTGAAATGTCCATGGTAAGGACAGCCGAGAACTCCATAAGCAGCTGCTGTCCAGGACCCCCAGACAGGACACTCCCAGACCCCATTCATGTTTGGAGCAGAGATGATGGGAACAGCGGTAATGGATGCTATGGCATTCTCACACTCTGGGCCGTTAGTATGGTTTGACAAAGTTCCAGAAAGTCAAGCTGTTTTCAGTGGCAGCTCTTTTTAACATATCTTTATTAATTTATTTTCTTAGATACTACATTTATCAGTAAGAAATTGTACAAAATAACAACATTTCAAATGGTAGAAAACAATCCATCTTGCAACAAAAAGGAAATCAGAATGCAACGACCCCAACCTTTTGCTGCTTAATTAAATATTTGAAAGGTGTTCAAATTTCATAGCCTCTTTAAATAAAGACCACCATTATGATAAAAGAAAAGAGCTTGCTGGAATTGATTAATGTCACTGAATAAACAGAATGTGTTTTGTGATAATGGATGCCAGGAAGATTTCCTTAATGTAAAGATTACTTTGGAGTCCAGAATCAAATAATTAAGATGCATAAAAACATAACCTTAATGAATAAAACAGAATTCAGCATGTTTTTTCCCCACCAAGTGTTCATTTTTGGATAAGATCATCACATATTAACACATGAGCCGTTACAACCACAATCATGCCAACACAATATTGAAATCTAAAAAGACAAATCTGTTTGTTTTTTAGGAATTCAATAGGCTTAACAAAATAATGGCTGTATGATTTTTTTCCTAGGCAGCTTGATCAGAAATTTATTTGCAATGCACATTTGGCTAAGGTTGAGTAAATGTATTTGTTCATGGTTTCCAGTATTGAACAATTGTGAATGGTTCTTCTGAGAGAAAAATTAGGGTGTTAGTTAATGACTTGTTTTCAGGGATAGATCTTTGTATGTGAGTGTCATGGCATAAAGTAGAAGACTGGCATCAACATGACATCAGAGGCACATCAATTAACTATATTCAGAAAATAACACAAATCAGTAGCATTAGCAGAGAGTTAAAAGAGGGCAGGAAAATGGAAAGAGGTACTTTGGATAGTATGAATATTTAGCTGATCCTGTTGTAGTGTCTGTTAAGTTTAAACTTAATGCAAGAAAGAGAGGAAATGTCTTTAGTCTGTGCCATTTAGCAAGTCTGACACAAACAGGACAGTTTGCACTTCAGTTTATGGTGAGCATCTGTGCCGGGATTGAAGATAAGTCACAGCAGGATGGTGTAATCCATATGCAATGAAGCTTTTGCAGCCACCATTACCAGTTACATATGAAGCTTACCTTGTCCTGCCTAAACAAAAGGAACAGTGGGTGGGAAAGAGATTCATGGTGTGTACGATCTAGGATATTAGGAAATGACAGCAGTACTGCATTATACTAGCAGATAATCAGTTGCACTCACATAATTGACAGAGTCTGAGTGGAGGCTGATGTAGTCGTTTACTTATTTTGTGTAAGTTATGCAGACATGTCCACAGGAAGGTCATTTGTATATACATTCTCAGTAGTGTTTCATATACTACACTTCCTCTCACTTTAGATATTTAATTGAGGAAGCAAGCTCGTAATATTTAAGTATTCATATTTGATTTCAGCTCAAGGGTGCATTTCCAAACATATATACAGGCAATAAGTGTATTTTACAGTACTACAAGTTTTGTTTTTACATTCACAAATGTAATTTTTTTTGCAGGTTCAGTCTCTGAGAGTGTATCTGCAAGTACTACTGGAACTAGGCCAGTGTCCTAGGCAGGCCCATTAGGTGACTTCCCTGCTGACATACAGTGCCCTGTCTAGGACTCTGGCCCATCGGCACTGAAGTATTCCAACCCTGGAGTATGAAACAGGCCATCATCATATCTTTTGGTATGGCACTGTTCAGTCATTACCCTTACAGCATAGATGACTTCTATCTGTCTTTGGGAATCGCACTCTTGAGTCATCGCTCTTGGGGTACAGGTGCCATCTATCTGCATGGGTACAGCACTGTTTATTCATCCCCCTTGGAGTACAGATCCCATCCATCTGCTTGGGTATGACACTGTTTATTCATCCCACCCAAAGTACATAAGCCATCCATCCATTTTTAGATATGGCAATGTTCAATCATACTCTTTGAAGGGGTCTATATTACCAGATCGAAAACCCGTTTCAGAAAACACCACAGGACCGACACGTGTAGCGTGAACTATGGTAATGGTGAACATTCAAAACCGCAAAACACGAAATGTCAAAGAGTCATGGTTGGCCCATCTGTGGTATAGCTCCGTAAGGTAAGTGTGCGATAGTTACGGACTTTAGGGTTAGGGTGCAGGTTAAGGTAAGTGCATACATAGGTAATGTATGTAAGGTTTAGTGTAGGGTTAGAAGTAGGGTTTGTTAAGTGTATGTGTGTGGATTATTTAACAAACAAAAATCCAGAAGAACAGTGCAAACAAAACACTAGTAAATGATCCACAAAAAGCACTGTGTAGAGGAGAAGCCAAGCACCGGACAGCTGAAGTTAAAATTCCAAATTTATTAGATGAACCAAACACAAACGTGAAACGCTAGCCCAACACAATGTGTTTTTCGTCAGTACATCAGACTTCATCAGACAAAGAAAAATATTTTCAAACCACATATATATAGTAACAGAAATTCAAATGATCCAATAAAAAAGCATCTCATAAATATATAATGTGAATTGTAAAATGGTTTCGTGGTATACACATTATGAAATAAACCTAAGACCAAGTCAATATTAATATAATTAATATATTACAATAAAGTAAAATAAAATAAAATAATACCTTCACAAAAGGATTTTTGAATCCAGATCTAGTGTAAAATATAAATAATTGTAACAAATGAATTAAAACTTATAAAGAAAAAAGTATTTCAAACTACTCTATTATAAAAGTTATTGCAACACTCCCACCTAGTGACCAAAATGGAAATAACATGAATTGCAGGAATACCATTCCACATTAAACTAAATGTGACCATATTTTCATATAGTTGTGTATGTATTATATAAATTACGTTAAAATATATTAAAATGTATTGAAAATGAATTAAAAATATTCTAAAAATATATATGTTAGAATGTGCAAATTTTGTGGAGACAGAAACACAATAAATAGAGTCAATAAATAAATGCATAAATAAATATATATATATATATATATATATAACAAGAGGTAAAATTACCTTAAAAATCTATTTGAATCTATTAAAATATCCATTGTTCATTACATTATTGAATAATTGTGTATCTACAAAATATAAAAATATATAAATAAATTCTATATCAAATGTATATAAAATATGTTAATGTGAAAATTAATATTGAAATTAATGTCAGCATGTGAGTTAGATGGTGAACCATTAAAGTCTAGGAGCCCTCATCTTTAAAACTGGTGCAAGGGAAACATAGATAGTAATGTATGTAAGGTTTAGTGTAGGGTTAGAAGTAGGGTTTGGTTAGTGTATGTATGTATGTATGTGTTTTATTTATTATGTTTGGGTATGTAGTATGTAGCGCGCAGTGGTGTTGGCCGACTATGACGATTCGAGATTTGAAATTTTGCTGTTTAGGGGGTTCAGTGTATTTGCAGTTCACGCTATACGTGTCAGTGTTGTGGTGTTCACTGAAACGGTTTTCAATCTGGTAATATAGACCCCTTTGGACCACATAGGCCATCCATTTGTCTGTGTATAGTACTGCCCTTTCATCCCACTTGGGGTCCAGATACCATCCATCTGTCTAGGTATGGCACTGTCTAATCATCCTCTATGAGATACAGATGCCATCCATCCATTTTTTGTTATGACACTGTTCAGACCCCCCCCCCCACTTGAGATACAATTGCTGTCTATTCATCTATTTATTCATCTTTGGATACATTACTTTTCTGTCACCCTCTCCCCAGGTTCAGATAGTATCCATCAGTCATCAGATCCAGCACTGTTCAGTCACTCCCCTCCCCAGTATAGATGTCATTCATCCTTGAAAATAAATTAATCTCCAACTTCTCCTCTCTGTTGCCTTCAAAGTACAGTCTATATCCCCCCACCCTGTATAACTCTGAATGGTACTAAAAACACTCTCTGACACCTAAACCATTAGGTTTATGGATCCAGAAAACATACTATGCTATTTCCTTGTCAGTTCGGAACACTTTCTATCAAGCCATCATTTTAAAGTATTCATTTACAGCCTATACTCTGGATCTGGATCAGACACCTGGAGAGCAGCTATAGTGGTTCTCGTCCACAAGGTAGACCTCACCACAGACACTGAAAACAACAACAGCATAATTTGCAAGGCAATGTAATACATTGTCATCATCATCATCATCATCATCATCATGGCAATCATAGCCTGGCCAGGATATAGGGAACCTAACAATCCCCAGAGCCCTAACCAATCTTGCTTTATAAAAGGTACCACATGCTTATTTAACCTGGTTCACCTATTTGAATGAGTCATAGAAGGATGAAATGAGGATAACACATGGCTTACCCTCATTATGGTAAGACTTCTGACTCTATACCCCACTTTGGTATCATTCACAAACTGATCAAACTCAGTATAAATCTCTATATAACTCATTAGATTTATTAGTATCAATGGAATAGAATCTTCCAAGAGACCGATAACCAGTGTTGTACCCAGGCCTGTGTTTTGGGACCACTTCAGTTTAGTATCTACTTCCCTGCTATCAAATTTGACACTAAAGGCCTCTTGCTGACTGCAAGCTTGGTGCCATCATCAACTCCCCTAAAAATACTCTGATCCTCCAACACAGCCTAACTCAGACAAACTTATATTGTCAGGATCATTGCCTGAAACAGTATGCCAGTAACTCATCATACAATTTGACAGGCAGGAAATTTTTCACACCTACTACCTAAACAATTCCCCCTTAAAACAAACACTGCATTTAGAGACCTTGTCATCATTATAGATAACTTACTTTCCTTTTACCACCATTTATATGCTCTCATTAAGAAAGCCTTCTGCAGTGTCTGATTACTAAAGGCATCTGCGCTCAATCAAAAGTGGTCATAATTCCCATTCACTGGTCCTTCATTAGGCCAACACTGGAGTGAAAAGTACACCTTGGTATGTACCTATCCAAACACTTAACCTAACTTGAAAACAAAAAGGGTGGTTTCTCACTAGCCCAATCTCAGGTATAAGTGCTTTTTGTTATCCAGAGCATATGAAAACTGTGTTTCCTTTCTCTGTCTCCTATAGATTCATAGAGATAATCAATGCTTGGTCTACAAAGCTGTAAATGATCCAATCCTGCATGGTCAACTACATATTTGCAAAACTGGTAAGATTACAAACAAAAGATCAAGGGACCTAAAGCTATATAGCAATATAAATTGGACACAGTGTAACAGATTTAAAATAGATCCAACACCAACAGAAATGTGAATATCCTGAACGTGACCAATAAGTGTTCCAACTCCTTCAAGTAATAATGAAATTTATTCCAAACACTTAAAACATGGCACTAACATTAAAAGCGGTACTGACATAAAAAATAACTGATACGAAAATAAGATGATGTTAAGCGCTTTCACTCACTACGTGAGCTTCTTCAGATCATCAGAATCAGCTGTGTCAGCTTGTTTAAATACAAAATTTGGCGCCATAAATCAGATTTATTTATTTTATTTTACATTTGTTTACCGGGCTAGTCCAACTGGATACATGTCCATTTTCAGTGGAGGCCTGGGGAGAAAAGCTCCAGTTACACAGCATCATAGAGACATACAAAAACATTCAATAACATTTAGATTTTACATTTATAGAACAGACATTATAAAACAACATTTTGAACATTGCAAGGAAAAAGTTTGGCAATAATATTAATATGGCGTAATACCTCTGCAGTTACCAAAAATTAGAATAAGACAGAAAAAAATGGCTAATAGAGTTACAGATAAGAAGTAATACTCAGGGAGAAGAGTGCAAAGAAGAAGGAGGAGGGGTAGTTATAAGGAATGGTTAGAAGTAGAGATTTATATACTCAGGGGGAGAGTGCAAAGAAGAAGGAGGAGGGTTAGTTATAAGGAATGGTTAGAAGTAGAGATTTATATACTCAGGGGGAGAGTGCAAAGAAGAAGGAGGAGGGGTAGTTATAAGGAATGGTTAGAAGTAGAGATTTATATACTCAGGGAGGAGAGTGCAAAGAAGAAGGAGGAGGGTTAGTTATAAGGAATGGTTAGAAGTAGAGATTTATATACTCAGGGAGGAGAGTGCAAAGAAGAAGGAGGAGGGGTAGTTATAAGGAATGGTTAGAAGTAGAGATTTATATACTCAGGGAGGAGAGTGCAAAGAAGAAGGAGGAGGGTTAGTTATAAGGAATGGTTAGAAGTAGAGATTTATATACTCAGGGGGAGAGTGCAAAGAAGAAGGAGGAGGGGTAGTTATAAGGAATGGTTAGAAGTAGAGATTTATATACTCAGGAGGAGAGTGCAAAGAAGAAGGAGGAGGGGTAGTTATAAGGAATGGTTAGAAGTAGAGATTTATATACTCAGGGGGAGAGTGCAAAGAAGAAGGAGGAGGGCTAGTTATAAGGAATGGTTAGAAGTAGAGATTTATATACTCAGGGGGGAGAGTGCAAAGAAGAAGGAGGAGGGTTAGTTATAAGGAATGGTTAGAAGTAGAGATTTATATACTCAGGGGGGAGAGTGCAAAGAAGAAGGAGGAGGGTTAGTTATAAGGAATGGTTAGAAGTAGAGATTTATGGTAGAGAATAATATTTTGATTGGTGACAGGTAGTTAGAGAAAAAACAAAAAAAACAAATGGTTAGTCAGGGTTGTTACAAGAGCATAACCAGTGATCAGAGAGGAAAAGTTTTAGGTTAGTTTTAAATAGTGGGAGCGAGGTAAGGGTAGTGAGGTCATTTGGTAATTGATTCCATAAATCAATCTTAAAGTAACAGACAATTTTGACTTCCTTATGACAATTGAAATCTTGTCTTTGCCAATATAACTATTAAAGTGACTAGACATTAAAAATATAAATGTTAAAATAAAATTGTATGGAAGTTTTTTACTACTAAAACCATTAAAAACTCTCTATAACAAAGGTCTGTGTATGTTTATAATAAAGTGCTTGTATGCATGAGAACTCATCCTATAAATAATGTATAAAATGATTAAATACGTATAGTATAAAATATAGATCTGTATAGTTAGACAAGATGATTTCATCAATAAGTACTTATCTGTAATATATTATATGTTGCTATACGAATATAAAAATATTAATTTAAAATGTGATATATTAATTCTGCCTTTAAATGTATACATATATATATATATATATATATATATATATATATATTAACCTCCTTACATTAAATAATTCCTTTTGTGTTAATGATGTTGACAGTTTTTAATACTTCTAAACAGAAGATGATGATTAAAGATACATAAGGATTCCAATGACCCCCCCATTTAGACCAATTGTTTCAGGAAACAAATCTAAAACATATTATATAGGTAAATATATTGACATCAAATTAAAACATATATACAATAAGATTACTCATATGGTCAAAGATTCCTGGGAATTTTTAAGCCTGTTCCCCATACATAAATGGAATGAAGAATGTATTTTTGTCACCATAGATGTTATAGATTTATTTTCAAGTATACCTAAAGAAGACGGATTGGACGCCTTTTGTAACAGTATTTACAAATATTCAGAGTTAGAATGGGATGAAATCAGAGTCATCTTGGAATGTATGTCTATGGTATTAGAAAATAATTTTATATATTTTGAGGGAGAATACTTTAAGCAGACCCAAGGTGTGGCAATGGGGGGCTGCTTGTGCCCCCATGTATGCCAATTTAGTCATGCTTGATTATGAAGAAACAATGTTATTTACAAGTCCATATTTCAAGAAAATTCTCCATTACTCTAGATTTTTAGATGATATACACATTCTATGGGGAGACACCTAGGAAGAATTGGAGTTATTTATCGAATATCTTAATAGTAGTAGTAAGTATCTGAAGTTCACTCATTCAATGAGCAAGGATGGGCTAGCTTATTTAGATACTTACACAAATACAAAGGAGCAATTGAAAAAGAAAGCTCGAATCCTTGGTAATACGTAATACACTTTATTCCACAGAGACTCCTATTCCTTCGAACACATTAACGCTGTACAGAAATATATCCTGCGTTTTCGTTTCAAGTGACTTCCTCAGATGAAGAAAACTGAATGCATACCTTCTTGAATTAAAAGTCCCCTGTACATTAACAAATGTAATTTTTTTTGCAGGTTCAGTCTCTGAGAGTGTATCTGCAAGTACTACTGGAACTAGGCCAGTGTCCTAGGCAGGCCCATTAGGTGACTTCCCTGCTGACATACAGTGCCCTGTCTAGGACTCTGGCCCATCGGCACTGAAGTATTCCAACCCTGGAGCATGAAACAGGCCATCAACATATCTTTTGGTATGGCACTGTTCAGTCATTACCCTTACGGCGTAGATGACTTCTATCTGTCTTTGGGAATCGCACTCTTGAGTCATCCCTCTTGGGGTACAGGTGCCATCTATCTGCATGGGTACAGCACTGTTTATTCATCCCCCTTGGAGTACAGATTCCATCCATCTGCTTGGGTATGACACTGTTTATTCATCCCACCCAAAGTACATAAGCCATCCATCCATCTTTAGATATGGCAATGTTCAATCATACTCTTTGAAGGGGTCTATATTACCAGATCGAAAACCCGTTTCAGCGAACACCACAAGACCAACACATGTAGTATGAACATTCAAAACTGCAAAACACGAAATGTCAAAGTGTCATGGTTGGCCCATCTGTGGTATAGCTCTGTAAGGTAAGTGTGCGATAGTTACAGACTTTAGGGTTAGGGTGCAGGTTAAGGTAAGTGCATAGATAGGTAATGTATGTAAGGTTTAGTGTAGGGTTAGAAGTAGGGTTTTGTTAAGTGTATGTGTGTGGATTATTTGTTTTGTTTGGGTATATGTCTGTAGGGTTAGTGTGCGATAGTTACGGACCTTAGGGTTAGGGGGCGGGTTAAGGTAAGTGAATAGATAGTAATGTATGTAAGGTTTAGTGTAGGGTTAGAAGTAGGGTTTGGTTAGTGTATGTATGTGTTTTATTTATTATGTTTGGGTATGTAGTATGTAGCACGCAGTGGTGTTGGCTGACTATGATGATTCAAGATTTGAAATTTCGCTGTTTAGGGGGTTCAGTGTATTTGCAGTTCACGCTATATGTGTCGGTCTTGTGGTGTTCGCTGAAACGGTTCTCAATCTGGTAATATAGACCCCTTTGGAGCACATAGGCCATCCATTTGTCTGTGTATAGTACTGCCCTTTCATCCCACTTGGGGTCCAGATACCATCCATCTGTCTAGGTATGGCACTGTCCAATCATCCTCTATGAGATACAGAAGACATCCATCCATTTTATGTTATGACACTGTTCAGACCCCCCCCCCCACACACACACACACTTGAGATACAACTGCTGTCTATTCATCTATTTATCCATCTTTGGATACATCACTTTTCTGTCACCCTCTCCCCAGGTTCAGATAGTATCCATCAGTCATTGGATCCAGCACTGTTCAGTCACTCCCCTCCCCAGTATAGATGCTATTCATCCTTGAAAATAAATTCATCTCCAGCTTCTCCTCTCTGTTGCCTTCAAAGTACAGTCCATATCCCCCCACCCTGTATAACTCTGAATGGTACTAAAAACACTCTCTGAGACCTAAACCATTAGGTTTATGGATCCAGAAAACATACTATGCTGTTTCCTTGTCAGTTTGAAACACTTTCTATCAAGCCATCATCTTAAAGTATTCATTTACAGGCTATACTCTGGATCTGGATCAGACACCTGGAGAGCAGCTATAGTTGTTCTCGTCCACAAGGTAGGCCTCACCACAGACCCTGACAACAACAACAGCATAATTTGCAAGGCAATGTAATACATTGTCATCATCATCATCATCATCATCATGGCAATCATAGCCAGGCCAGGATATAGGGAACCTAACAATCCCCAGAGCCCTAACCAATCTTGCTTTATAAAAGGTACAGCATGCTTATATAACCTGGTTCACCTATTTGAATGAGTCATAGAAGGATGCAATGAGGATAACACATGGCTTACCCTCATTATGGTAAGACTTCTGACTCTATACCCCACTTTGGTATCATTCACAAACTGATCAAACTCAGTATAAATCTCTATATAACTCATTAGATTTATTAGTATCAATGGAATAGAATCTTCCAAGAGACCGATAACCAGTGTTGTACCCCAGGCCTGTGTTTTGGGACCACTTCAGTTTAGCATCTACTTCCCTGCTATCAAATCTGACACTAAAGGCCTCTTGCTGACTGCAAGCTTGGTGCCATCATCAACTCCCCTAAAGATACTCTGATCCTCCAACACAGCCTAACTCAGACAAACTTATATTGTCAGGATCATTGCCTGAAACAGTATGCCAGTAACTCATCATACAATTTGACAGGCAGGAAATTTTTCACACCTACTACCTAAACAATGCCCCCTTAAAACAGACACTGCATTTAGAGACCTTGTCATCATTACAGACAACTTACTTTCCTTTTATCACCATTTATATGCTCTCATTAAGAAAGCCTTCTGCAGTGTCTGATTGCTAAAGGCATCTGCTCTCAATCAAAAGTGGTCATAATTCCCATTCACTGGTCCTTCATTAGGCCAACACTGGAGTGAAAAGTACACCTTGGTACGTACCTATCTAAACACTTAACCTAACTTGAAAACAAAAAGGGTGGTTTCTCACTAGCCCAATCTCAGGTATAAGTGCTTTTTGTTATCCAGAGCATATGAAAACTGTGTTTCCTTTCTCTGTCTCCTATAGATTCATAGAGATAATCAATGCTTGGTCTACAAAGCTGTAAATGATCCAATCCTGCATGGTCAACTACATATTTGCAAAACTGGTAAGATTACAAACAAAATATCAAGGGACCTAAAGCTCTATAGCAATATAAATTGGACATAGTGTAACAGATGTCTGTCTTCTAAAGAATTCCCTGCTTATGAATAAAAAAGCAAGTTCCTCACCATCTTCAAATCTAACTTAGATGAATGGATGGAAAACAGCAAATTTAACCCAGGCCTAGACAGAGCCAGATCATGGTCAAATGGTGCTCTAGGCAGGGTAATGGATCACGTATCCACCCCCAGCAGCCATTCTGGTGTCCCATTGCTTGCCCCCTCCCCAGTTACCATAAGCACTGTTTACAATTTTCAGCATGCACACTATTTTCCTTTTTACTTTTGAAATAAAAACATACAAGTGGATTTAATTTAAATATTTTATTTTATGTATCCTTTGTTGACTAGGTTAGTCCCCCTAAGCTAGTAACCTCTTTTCAGGTGAGGCACTTGGTGGTATTTATACTACTAACAGAAATTTGGCCATGGCATTGGGGAACAGAGAATGTCTGCAGGATTCTGAGGAAATGTTTCAAAGAAACCTGTTTGATGGAGATGAGTCAGAGAAAGATGGATGTATAATTACAACCTTACATTCGGTAGGGGTGTGGGATGATTTATTAAAGAAATGGTGGTGCAGAGTGAGCCAGAAAATGAAGGAGATGTTTCCTGGGGAGACATAAGGAGAAAATACAAAAGAAGGATGCAAAAACAATCCAGAAGAACAGTTTTCAGATGGAATAGAAAACTTGCAGGGAAAGTAAAAAGACAAAAGTGAAGTACCAGAAAAGAATGCAGACAAAAATGAAAAACAGAAATACATGATAAGGATTCAAAGGAAAGAAGACAAAGAAATGAACAGGTATTAAGTGTGGGACAGTTTAATAGTCCCTTTGAATATAAAAGCACATGAGGTAAGAGCATTTATTTTTATTAACAAAGAAACATTATACATGAGAATCTTTATGTGGTAAAAGCATTTAACAGGGAAACAAAAAAAAAATCAATGTCACATTTCGAACAGAGGTACAAAGAAAGACTTTCCCCAGGATTCATGAAGCTCACGCAAGGACAGCATTAGACTTGCGCCGAACGTGCAGCATAGAGATGGCGCAGCAGCACCACATGCATATTAATGACAGCGCTCTGCCGCAACAGCAACGTGCATAGGAAATGTGCGTGAGTGCAGGGGCATGTCTAAACACTGCATGGAGGCATGAACATGGCTGCAGACGTGCAACCTAAATTGCTGACTAGTACAGCCCGCCTCTAATAATAATCACTCCTGTCAGTGTCCGTTGATATTGAAATGTATGCAAAGCATACAAGACAGTTCCGCGAACACAAAAATAAAAAGTAAACATAAACTCATGTAGCTGAATATTGAGTCCTCGTCCCTCGAACAAATGACATTTAAAACCCAGTGCCCATATTCCATTGTAGTGTTTATTGCTATACCAAGTGGAAGCGAAACGCAGCATGTTAGTGCACTGCCACCCTATGCTAAGCCTAGCCCAATGGTTAGAGTTATCACCTGTCCCACTTTGTGAGGGACAGTCCCTCTCTAGGAAGCTGTGTCCTCAACAGCAATATTAAAATGTTAAATGTCCTGCGATCGTAGGACATAATTATGTCACATATTCTATGCAATAGTTCCATAACATACACATGTCTGTATGTAGAATACCTAAATGTTACAAGAAATAGAATAAGCAAGTAAACTGCTACAACAATAAGCCTGCATTCAGGCATAAAACTAAAGTACTATTGTTTGTACTGGCCGTGGGTATATGTTGGCCTGTAAATTCTGATGTGTGTCCTGAAAATGTTCCACTTTGGTCATTTGAAAAGGTGGTAACCCTACCAATGGTCAGAGCATTCACCCAATATCTGCCCATTCACGGTCCAAGTCATCCTTGTCTGGACGGCCCAAAGATGAATGGGTATTACCTGGGTCTACCTACCATGTCATGATAAGTATCTGCGCGTACCTATGTGCATGACGTACAGCATGTGGAAGATCATAAATGCTACGGTAGTCCCCACAACCATATTTGTACCAGAGATATGTAGTGTATGCAGTGTGTTCAGTCGTCTGTGCCATGGGCCAGCAACCAGAGAAGGGATGAATGGTTAGTGTGGAATATGGGGGTGGTGGGTGACGGATAATGTAATAATTTGCCAAGTGTATACTGGGTAGGATGCACAATAGGTGAACTGGAGGTGTACGATGAAGCAGTGGGTGAGTCAGAAAGAAAACCAAAGAGCAAACATGTACATCCAAAATACAACCTGACAAGCCATACTGTAGAACACAATCCCATAAACGTATGAACATTAATAAGTGCGATACACATGTACAGAAATGTTAGCGGCTCACACCCACATAATGGTCTTGCCTGAATACAGCCATCCAACCCCAACACACTTGGATACATAATTGAATGCCCATCATCCCCTCCATAGCACACCACCCACCCCCCTCCTGAATGTCCACCAATACCACCCATACTTGGGCTGCTAGCGTGGCGCAACCATATCTGCCCATAGTGACCCCTACTCATATCTACTAGGCAGTCTCACCCTAGGCAGTTCCAGGATTGCAAACTATTTATCCCTTGCATGTATAACCCTACCTCATTTTCGTAAATCCAAAACAATTGAGGTTATTGCTCTGTAAAATGTTTGGATATCCCTCATGGGATAAATATCTGTTCCAAAGAATAGACTTGGTGGCACGACACGATGTCTAGTTCCGTAAACATCTGGACACATGTGGTATGAGCAGTAGTTGTCCCCAACCCTGCTTAGCCTCCAGCCAATCTTGCAGAGCCTATGACCCTGGAGTAAACACCTGACCATGATGCACATCTCCCACAGGAATATATACCTTACATATGTTCACATGAAGCATCCCCATAGCCATCTTCCAAATAGTACATATCCACGAATTGTATAGCCTGTCCAGGTTCCTCGTCGTAGTGATGCACACAACCCCTGTATACAAACGGTACAGGTACCTCCCATATGCGGTTGTTCATATACATGGCCATGTATAACTCCAGATATGTAGTCATATCTATACACGTACATAGGTATATTTGCATAGCTACACATCACATATACATGCATATAGGTAGTTATCATGTATGTGTCCAACCCATAAATATGTATACTTGCAAATGTATACATATGCATCACAGAAACATATGCATAGTAACATGTACACCACCCGACTGTCACATTTGTCGCCAGTACCGTGGAATGGCAGGAGAGTCATATACCCCATTTACCGTTCATACAGGATGTATCATGAATGGTTTAGTGTTAAAACTGGTGAATATGGTGTACCTCTTCCTGGGCCCAAGCTATGCAAGAGCTAATTTTATATGAAGGTCACAGCAATGGCAGTCGGATATATAATGATTAAGGCGCTGTAAAGTAGATGTAAGTAGGGTTACCACCTGTCCCACTTTGCGAGGGATAGTCCCTCTTTGGCCAGTTGTATCCTGTATACTTAGTGTCACTTCGCAGATGTCCTGAGATTTAATGACGGAAATATGCCCTATATTTATGTCATAGTAGCATAAAACTGTTATTCTGCGTCTGAAACACCTAAATGTCATAAGAAACTGAATATGCAACTAAAATGCTACAAGAATAAGCTGTAAACATGGGAACAGGAAAGCAATCATAACTAATGTGAAGGAATATAGCTGGCCAGAGGTGGACAAACTCCCTGCATCTCTAACCACAGGTAGGATGCTAACAGTGGGAGTAACCTTGTTCACGTGCTAAATCTGACTTTCAAATGGGTACAGGGCTGTTTCGGTCCCCAGTCGGACAAGCCTAAACCCGGATGACTACATGAACACCCTGACAATCAAACACACATATGTGCCAGGGCTATAGGCTTTGGAGTTCTGAATATCCTCGGAGTGAGTTAACATGCAGCACGGGTATAGAGCAGTAGGGAATAGGGAATGGTGCATGTGTAGTACTGCAGTTTTCCCAGCAGGAGAATGGATGCCTGCTGTGTAAGTGAAGTGTTGAGGCATGTGTTCGGGTAACTATGAACCATGGGTATACATATAAATGAAGCAGAACACCAATAGTGTAGTAGTTAGAGCATCTGCCTAACATAAATGCATTCCCAGTTCAAGTTCGACTATAGCACATATCATTTTCCTTGCAGAATGAATGTTGCTGTGCTGTAAAGCCAACATATAAATATGTAAAAGTGAAAGTGTGTTTCGCATGAGGCTATTAATCAGATTCCTTCAATCAAAGTGGTACTGTCATAATGAATGAGGCACACGTAAGCACAAATAAGCGGTAGTAAACATATGTAATGCACACTAAGCACCCAGGGGTGTGAGTGACAGAAGCAAGCACCAATGTCGGTGCATGTGCAAGTGCGGGAGCGAGCGGGTGTAAGCGTGTTTGGCTACCAGTATGCAAGTATTGCACTGGTAAAGAAATGTGGAGGCTAACGAAGTGTAAGAAGCTGTAACCAGAGGTCAGCAGTGCTTAACACTGTGCAAACCCATGCACAACTGCTCCCAACTGCTTCAATATGCCTTACTCCCTCTGCATCCAATGAGCTTGTTTTGCCCTGCTACCAAATAACCGTCCTTTGCAAGGGTTGGTAGCAGGGCCCTGCGCACACAGCTAATGTGAATTACCAATACGCCATGGCAAATATACAGACAATGGACAGTACCACACACATACCATACAGTACAGACATCCAACAGTATAGCAATGTGCCGGCAGATATGTCCGGACCACTGGTGTTTGCAGACCTGGCCTTCATGTGTTTACGTGTGTGAGCATGCCCAGTATGACCATTCTGTATGTTGTCAAATGACATTGCCATCATACCTTCATGTGTTTGAGCATGCCCAGTATGCCCAGTATGGGCAACTGTATCACATGTGTTACATGTTCAGGTAGTCTGTACTGTGGTGCCGACCTCTGCATTGTACACTGACAGGTGGCATGCTGTGTCTGCAGGGTATCCATCGGTCATGTGGCATTGACTGTTGCTACATTTCTGCACAGCGTGGGGGGACATCCGACTGTATCCTCATTCCTACACAGCAGCAGGGGGGTGCACCTGACTGTTGCTATATGTGTACATTGGAAGGGGGCAAACCTGACACTTGTACACATTTGCTAGTACTGTACTGGTATGTCAGGTACTCCATTTCAGTGTGTAGACCTACCTATTGTGCTGGCTAGAGGCATATGAGTGTACTCCAGATCTTAGCTTTAATTACCAACATATTAGTTTCAGACGTCCTAGCCTTCACAACCTACATCCAACTGCCTGGCCTGCTGTAGTCTGTCTGTGTGGGTCTGTGGGGGGTTATCCATAGGGCACATTCAGAGGCTATAGTACAGCATTTGTCTGTGTTGGTCCAGCTGGTTGAGACTTGTGTGGGCTGTATGGACACACATGATGCTCAGCCGATTACCCGCATTGGGTTTTGTCACCCTGTGTACTACTGGCCACTATGGTGACTCCAGTATGTGCTACAGATGTAATGGTGCCACTATGCATGTCTACTGCCTGCTGCCTTAATATTCGGCCACCCAATTCCCTTGCATGCTCAAATCCATACCATAGCTATAAGTACCAACACATTCTAATACATCTGCCAATTGGTAGGTTGATTGACTTACCTTGAGGGTTTGCCAGATCTGAGGATGGTGCTGGAGGGTTACCTATGTTGGATGCACATAGTACACACCTTATACATGGCTGAGCATAGGTGGTGTCATGTTTGGCATCCCTTTTATTGTCTGTGTGAGTCAGAGAGGGTGACATTCCCTAGGTCCCCAATGTGTCAGTGCATATGCTATGCGTTGCCTCTTTGCCAAGGCCAGGTCATACTGGGCATGCCTCCTTCTGCCTACTGGGTCAGGCTCAGGTTGTTCCTCCTCTGAGTCACTCTGTGCCTGTGCAGGCCCTGGCATTGGAGGGGGGCTGTGTGGCCCTGCCCCATGCTGTTCCTTCTGCAGCTGTTTTTGCAGGATCATATTGTGTAGCATAGCACATACCATAACAATTTGGGTGCATGTAGCTGATGAATACCGCAAGGCTCCACCAGATGTGTCCAGACACTGGAACTGTGACCTGAGCATCCCAAACACATGCTCTATTATATGTCTGGCTTGTGCGTGTGCCTCATTATGGCATTGTTGTTCAGGTGTGTGCATTTCTGATGGGTGTCATCAGCCAGGGCTCCAGTGGGTACCCAGCATCCCCCACTAGGTGACCGTAGGGGATGTCCATATTGGCAAAGCTGCGGTACAGCTGCTTCAAATGCCATATGTCTGATTTGTCATAGCTTCCAGGGCAGCCAGTACACACATTCATTATAATGCCCTTGGCATCGCATGCAACATGGCAGTTGATGGAGGCGATGCCCTTCTGGTTGATGTAGGCCCTACTCTCCACACTGGGTGGTGCTTTGATGTGTACCTGCATGCAGGCTATAGCACCCACTACCCCAGGGTAGTCTGCCATTTGGTGGAAGAGACATATATTACTGGTCAACACCTCACGTGTGTTGAGGAAATGTACGTGCTCACTGGCATGTGCTGACATGGCATCCAGGAACTGGTGGAATACCCTGGATGCATATGCCTGTGAGATCCCCATGATATCCCCAGTTGTGCTCTGGGAGGTACCTGTGGCTAGTATACCTAGGCCTACACATACCTTGGTATCCACTGGGAAGGGTTCCCCTCAGCCTGTTCAATGTGTCAGGTGTGGCCGGCACAGATCAACAATCTACTGTAGAAGGTCTCTGTCCACCCTCTAGCGCTCCACTATCCCCAACTCATGTAGCCCCTGTTAGGTCACCCTGGGTCTGTACACTCTTCTCTGTCTCCTCACTGAGGGTTGTTCAGCAGCATTCACATCCTCACCACCCTCAACCTCTTGCACATGTTGGTCTATGTTGCCTGCTGCAGCCCTTCTCATTTTGTAGGTTTGTTTGTTAAAATTTCCCTGCATGTATACACCGGTAGTGTACAGTGTGGAAAACTAGAGGGGAAGGTCTTTGCTTAGTTTATAGTAGTGTTCTGGGCTGGGCTGGTCTGCCACCCCTGTAATCAGCTGATTTTGATACATATCACCTGTTAGCTCAGCTAGTTCACCTTGATTACTCTCCTACTGTTGTTGTCCCTCCCAATTGCACCAGGCAGGTATAAGACACACCCCTAGCTAAGCCATGCTAAGTGAGGAGCAATCACAAGCCACAGGGCGCCAATCAATGCACAGTATGCCTGACATCCCCCCATGATGTCATCTATATCCAAGGCCTGCACATGGCTATCTATACATATACACTCTTGGGACCTGTATCACACCCTGGGGATATCCAGGATTCACTATACTTTACCTCATGTGCATAGTATCGCCTTCTAATGCATAGTTACATGACCTATACTGAGCCTCCCCAAAACTAACCACTGATTACAGTCACACAGACCCGCACACAACTGCTTGAAAGTGCCTTATTCACACTGTATGCAATGGCCCTTGTTCTGCCCAGCAACAAAACATCCAGCCTCTGCAAGGCTTGATACCAGGACCCTGCACACCACAGGCGATGTGCTGTACCACTAAGCCATGGCAGATATACATACATTGGAGGTTATCACGTACAGATCATCCAGCACAGGCATTCAACAGTATAGGACATGTATTCCATCACGTAGATGTATGTGTGTTAATGTCTATATTTATTTATTTATTTATTTATTTATTAACATTTGTTAACCAGGTTTGTCCAACTGGGCTTGTGGCCCATTTTCAATGGAGACCCAAGGAGAAAAGCTCCAGTAATACATTTTAAAACAAGTACAATTTTAAACAATATTGATATAACAGCAGTTATAGCAAAACTATTCACATATGTTGGGATACATACATAAAGTTAAAGTTGCATTAAAAAGAAGCTAAGTAACAATTTTACATTGATATAGTTCAATAGGTCAACAATGAACATTTTTTGTTTGTATAAAATTGTGCAAATGCATAGTAGACACATTGGAGAGAGAGGTGTAATGAGGTGTATGGTCCTTTTGAGGGTACATAAAGGGAAGGAATAAATAAATAAATAATAAGTAAAATATATTATGACACTTTACATGTCCTTGCGTATAAAACTCATCAGGTTTGTGGGTTTGTAATTCCAATGATCTGTAGTTGGGATACCCTTGTGAAGAGTCATCAGAATTTCTGTCCACCAAACCTCTGGGACAAATCAAGTAGATAAGCTCAGCTTACAGTGAGTCAACCAGTGCAAATTTAGTGCTGTTCAGCAGACAGCCTGGAATGTTATCAGGTCACATAGAGGATGTATGTTTTTTCTTTTGGCAAAAAATATATATATATATATATATATATATATATATATATATATATATATATATATATATATATATATATATATATATATACACACACATATATATATATATATATATATATATATATATATATATATATATATATATATATATATATATATATATATATATATATATATATATATATATATACATATATATATGTATATATGTATATATTTTATATATACATATATATACACATACACAGATATAGCATACATGTCCCATGGGCAAACCTTGTGACAACAAAGCATTAGACAAGAATGAAAAGGAAACCACCAGCGCCTCCTGTATTATGTACAGGTGTTAATCCCAAGGCAAGTATGTTTCTGTGTGACACACTGGTCCAGACTGTATTCAGGGTAATATAAGGGGTGCTGACTTTCCTCACTATTCCTATTGCCGAATGCATGGGTATGTCTTGCCAACCCAGTCTCTTGGCTGATTATGACATTTATGGGCACTATATAGGGAAACAATAAAACACACTCTTCAACATATCCAGGGACTAGCCACCCACAGCCATCAACACATAGAATATGATTGGCAAACACACACACCTGCTATGTCTTGGAATAGAACACCTACCTAACTATCCTATCACACTACAGCATGACACAGTTACAAAGCACGCTATTGAGATTATTGGGATACAGCACTCCCAGAGACATACTTCTAGGTGGATGGCAACATCGGCATTGCCAAAGTTGGCGATAGGAAGTGTATGGAGTGTGAGCAGTGTAAAACCATATTCCTGTCTACATGCAGACAGAGACACACACAGTTGGCATGCCTGGGAGAAGAACAATGACCTACTTACCTTATCACATTACAGCACTACACAGTTACAGAACATGCTACTGAATTTACTGTTGCACAGCACTCCTAGAGGTGCACTTCTAGGTGGATTAAAACATCCGCATTGCCAAAGTTGGTGATAGGAATTGTATGGAGTGTGAGCAGTGTAAAAGCATATACCTGTCTCCAGGCAGACAGAGACACACACACAGTTGGCATGCCGGGGATTAGAACAGCAACCTACCTTATCACACTACAGCACTACGCAGTTACAGAATGCACTACCAAGTTTACTGGTACACAGCACTCCCAGAGGTGTACTTCTAGGTGGATTACTACATCAGCATTGCCAAAGTTGGCGATAGGAATTGTATGGAGTGTGAGCAATAAAAAAGCATATACCTGTCTCCAGGCAGATAGAACACACACACACACAGTTGGCATACCTGGGATTAGAACAGCGACCTACCTACCTTATCACACTACAGTACTACGCAATTACAGAACGCGATATTGAGTTTATTGGAACACAGCACTCTCAGAGGTGTACTTCTAGGTGGATTACAACATCAGCATTGCCGAAGTTGGTGATAGGAATTGTATTGCGTGTGAGCAGTGTAAAAGCATATTCCTTTCTCCAGGCAGACACACCCACACACAGGTGGCATGCCTGGGATTAGAACAGCGACCTACCTACCTTATTACACTACAGGTTTATTATAACACAGCACTCCCAGAGGTGTACTTCTAGGTGGATTACAACATCAGCATTGCCGAAGTTGGTGATAGGAATTGTATGGAGTGTGAGCAGTATAAAAGCATATTCCTGTTTCCAGGCAGACAGAGACACACACACACACCCACCCAGTTGGCATGCCTGGGATTAGAACAGCGATCTAACTACTTTATCACACTATAGCATTATGCAGTTACAGAACGCACTACCGAAATTACTGGGAGGCAGCACTCCCAGAGGTGTACTTCTAGGTGGGTGGCAACATTGGCATTGCCAAAGTTGCCGATAGGAATTGTATGGAGTGTGAGTGGTGTAAAAGCATAATTCTGTCCCCAGGCAGACGAAGGCAAACACACACACCAGTGGTGGGATCAGAATAACTGCCTGACTACAGATCACTATTACAATACTGCATAGATACAAGTCACGCCACAGAGACTACACCTTTCAAGGCTGTCATTATGACCTTCTAGGAATCTGGACATTGACATGGATGCTGGCAGTTAGGATGTACATACCCGTGAACCTGTATGTTCAATGTAGGAATCCATCCGAAAGTGGAATATGGCCATCTGTTGAATGGACGACTACTACCGCTATACAGGGTAACATTGGCCATGACCATACACATAGAGGCACATAACTGACACAAGGTGTCACTGGGCATGCTTACAAACTTAGTAGCTCACTGCCGTTTGGAATGCACTATCTGTCCATCTACACAAGGTTATACTGGGCATGCTCACACACTTAGTAGCACAGGGCTGTTTTGTATGCACTCTGCCTCTAAACACAAAATGGCACAGTGGCCATGCCATTACAGTTAGACATGAACAACACATTGTAATGGCCTCCGGTGTCAATAGTTGGCATTGTCAGAAGGAACGCTGCACTACATATACCTGACACTGGTTTTCTATGCAACGTCTGCTGCTGTCTGCCACCTTAGATGTACAATTCTATACCAAGCACAATACTACCACCCATGGTGATGTCCTGCCAGGAGTGGCTACTTCGCCCATATAGTGCCAGTCATAGTCAAATGTCCTGAACCCAGGATAACACCTTGACACCTAGAGGACAACCGCATTGTATGCACATGCTAAACAGTGCTAGATGTGTAGCGTTCATAATCACAGCTGCTCACTGTAGATCCAACAATGGGGAATACTGACATCTGTGCAGTGAGGAACACCTGGCTGAATGCTCAGTACTGCACAAAAGCACTACCACCATATACCTCGGAACCAGACATGTGGGCCATAACACAGGTATGAACCGCACCAGGTGGTGGTGTCCCCACATACATGAAGGCCACTCACATGTACTGACCAGTACACCCCCAAAAGGCATCACAGATGTGTCATGTGCAGGTCACAGTGTCAAAAGCTGCATTGTAGGATGTAGCCCTCAGACATCACCATGGCCTTGGACCAGCAACACACATCCATACATGTGGTAGGACATATAATAGTACAACACCATGTGACCTTTGACCAGTGGACTGTACCTAGCTCTACATCAACTGTGCAAACTACCCATGTACTGACACAGTTGCATCATGTGTTATGCAATGCAATGATAACACTGTTTGCAACCAGGTCAGCTGTACACATACCGAAGGCCCTTGTTTATATACAGCAGTAACAGATGACGGTTGCTGTACACCAGTAAACACCCTCATGTTCGGATATGACATACATGTACCTGCCCTGGATATGTACATGCCACACACACACACACACACACACACACACACACACACACACACACAAACAACACATATGTATATAGCATAGCTGTTGTTGTCCTTTGTGCAGACAGGTGGCTACAGCAATTACACACATGCACATGGAAGGTAGGTCCATGGCCGCTGAATGCTAATGGTACATAAGGTGTGATATCACTGTTGATGGAGTTAACATTTCCTCTGTACTGGTCACCCATGACAACTATCATATCATACAACAGTCCATGTGCCATGTATGTCATTACACATGTCCACCAATTGCAATGCCTACAAACATGGCCAAATGACAGGAATGTAGGACCTACACACATGTACATGTAGTGGGTGTGTTCAGCTACCATGCATGTGCAGTTGCTGATGTATGCAGGTGACGTGTGGCATACTACAGTATGCAGTTGCAAAGCAGCCCCATCATTGCCAACTGTATATGGTGATATGCTGACAGTACGGTAAGATGTACATTAGGTATGGACAGTTGTGTGGACATAACTAAGTGGTGGGGCATCTTTGCAGATGGATGTTTGCTGACAGCTCACAGGTGTGTCACAAGCAGTCCTACATGAACCTGTGTAAGCACTAAGCTATGGCTCTGTTAATTGAAGGGGAACACACACAACCTAGACAGCAGTCAGGGTGTCACTGACTGTAAATCACCAGACGCCTGTAACACCTAAGACCTCCCATGTGCATATATCAGCACAATTGCCAAAGGAAGCATCAGTACACATTGTAATGCATGCAATACTGCTGCATGTCTGTCATACGTATCATGGGATAGCAGGTGTTTGATTCACAGTACTGTCATGTGTGTTTGCTTGTGTGTCCATATATGTCACGTATGGTGGGAAATACATCCCAGTTGTTACTCACTCTCCTGTACACTGTTGTAGATATCTGTACATACCGCAATGTAGAAAGCAGGACATAGGCAGAGGTAGGGTGTGTATCACATGTGAGCTATCTGTATGCACATGGCATAGGTGTATTCAACTGTGAACTCCACAGTGTGTGTGTGTGTGTGTGTGTGTGTGTGTGTGTGTGTGTGTGTGTGTGTGTGTGTGTGTGTGTGTGTGTATGTCTGGCTGTCTGGTCCATGGAGTGAGGATACATGTTACCATAGTGAACAGATAGGACCCCTACCCTCTCCAGGCGATGCAATCCACTACCCTGTTGATACCCTCAATCTTAGGCCATACTGACTACCTGTACATGTGTATTCTCTGTGGTGCATCATGTAGGTGCACAGTACTGTGATGATGATTACCACATGGGCAGGGGTCTGCACCTCAACACTATCAAGTCTGTGTGTGTGTTTCAGTGTCATTGACATAGTGGGTGTGGGTGTGTCCCTGTGTCTGAATACATGTGTGTGTGTGTGTGTGTGTGTGTGTGTGTGTGTGTGTGTGTGTGTGTGTGTGTAGTTGTGTGTTTGAATCCTGTAATGGGAACGTGTATTACCGCTACACAATGAGGCATTACGCTATCAAATGGCCTCTACCCTTGTCATCAGCTAGACTGCTATGTTAACTCCCCGCCCCATGTAACTGTACCTGTGATGTCATCCAGCATGGATGTCATGTCTCTAGCCACAATAGCTTATAACACAGCTCCCATGCTCCTGGATCAGTTGACCTGTTTGGAATGACAGCTTTTGTAACTGTGATATTGAAGCTATGGATAGCATGCTGGGTATTTCCATACATACCTGTGAGTAGTCCACGGTTACATATGGGACACTAACTGCAAACACTGACACTCACCGGCACATGCAAGTAGACCTGAAGGAGGGAAGCAGGACATCATGACCAACATGTTGTTACTGGTGTTACCAGGACACATACTGTTAACATTAATCAATGCATTCTAAACCTGTACTATATGGTATGTCTGCTGCCTGTCAACAGTACACAACAATTGTAATCCACACCTATCCCCCTATTCTGTTCACCCTGTGCATCAGACCATATGAGCATGACCCTGCACCGATGGTGTGGATGACAGGGATGCGGCACAGGCATCATCATATGCACAAGGTGATAATGTTTGCCAGGGGCCTAGGCTGCACCATTGGATGACATCATGTGTGTGGGTTAGGGCCTTTGATCTAATTGGCCATGTGTGGTTGTTATGCATGTGTGTGTTGTGGTGCCCTACAGATGTTTCTGGTGTGTGCGTGTATGTATGCACACAGTTCTGGCATGTGTCTGGCCTACACAGAGGTATTATTGACAGCTCCAGACTGTACAGACCAGGTCTTACTGCTCATGGTGTCTGGCAACGGCCACGTGACCTGTGCCTGCCAGGGGTTGCACGGGCACTACCTGACAGACGTGCAGATTGGGTATTGTCCGATGACACATGTCCACTGGAACTGTGTCCCTGTTGGGACCATCCAGGGCCACATGCACATGGTCTGCTGTGTCCTGGTGTGGACAGCACAGCACCAGCTGCACTGCTGCTGCTACCGCTACTATGGGAGCGGGCATGTGAGGTAGCTTGTTCATGTAGACCTGCACCAGGTGTCATAGCTGGCCTACATCAACATGCCCTATGCCTCACTCCTATCAGATGTTCCAGCACAGACAGCTCATGCTCGTGGATCGTCATGCCATGGTCTAGGATTCCAACCATGTCACCCAATCATCTATCCAATACATCAGCAATCTGCTGTTGAGCATTTGCCATTGCCTGGATGTTGTTGTTTAAAGAATGGATAGCAGCCCTCTGAAGCCTCTGCCCTTCTCTTTTCTGCCATTCAGCACATGCCTGTGTCACCATTACAGCCTGAAATATGCATCTGGTGACACCAGCTGCTGTGCTCTGTCCTGCATGTGCATGTCGGCCAAAGGTCCTCCTACAAGCAGCACTGGCTGCATGCCTATGTGGGCCATCTCCAGTCATTTGACTGACACCATGGTGTGAAGGCACACCTTCCACAGCGTTCATCATCACTGCTAGAGTCTGTGGGGACACTAACATCAGATGGACCGCAGGAGGGTAACACACCTACATCACCTGTGAGAGCAGACAAAAACTCTACATTACAATCAAGACACACACACAGACACATGCTATGGCACACAACATGCATGTGATATGACAGAAGGCATGCAACATGCATGTGATATGGCAGACGGCATGCAGATCAGACAATAATTGTGGTAGTTATCATACATACCTGGGTTGCACACAACAGCATGCATGTGTCATAGCAGAAGCCATGCATTCCACACAATCCTAGTAATAAGCATATATCCCCGTGTTACACCATGTAGACCAGCGCAGGCTAACAGTACACATGCCTGATGTGTGGCATATGACCTTGACATTAGCATGTATTATGACATGTAATCTGCTGACGTGTGCAATGACATGCATACATGTTCAACACAATGGTGTCCTGTCTCATATACAGTGGAGTAATGGTGTCAAATTGCAGTGTTGTCTGTCCGCCCTACAGATAGAATGCACATGTAGCAGATGTGCATGCCCATTGCAGGGAATTATGAGGCATCTCTATTGCTATACAGTATGAAGTACAGACACAGTGCCATTGCAGGGAATCATGAGGCGTCTCTATTGCTATACAGTGTGAATTACAGACACAGTGCATAGCCATGACTGTGTGCATACACAATACATTTATACTGTGGAATGTGACCCACATCACTGAGGAGTATACACACTAAACTATGATGTGGAATATGTGACACAGGTCACTGAAGGCCATACGGATGTCACCCCTGCACATCTGCATACATATGTCTGCTGCCTGGCAACTATGTTCACACATGGCAGACTTGTCAGTACACCATGTCCCACATGACATCTGTGTACCACACACACGAGGTGCATGGCTGAAAGTGATGTCCAGCAGCAGCAAGGGAAATGTACTGTATCTGTGGCCTGCTTTGGTTGTCTGTGTATGTATGTGAATACTGTACAGGTGACAGCTGTCATGTCGTGACACACTCATGATGTTCAACTCATCTTATGTGGTCGATTGATGTTATGCCTCCACAAGCTGTGCACAGGCCTGTAGGATGTCTAGTGTTCCACATTTGCAATATAACCATTACACAAAGGCCAAAGTTGGACTATGTGGAGCCAATGTACAACAGGGTGTACACACAAACACATCTGTGTGTTGCTTCATGTATCTGGCCATCCTTCATGGCCATGTGTGAACATGTGTTGGCCAAATGGTTGTGACGGCTGTCTATCTCACATATCTGTGTTGTCCCATATGACATACACCCATAGATGTCATATGCTCCACTGACCACAGGGTTATGCTGTCAAAGGGTCGTATGTTTGGTATGTGGGATATGTTTTACAGGATGGTTAGCCAGTGTTGCAGCCGGCACACTACATGTCATGGACATGTCAGATAGCACATCACATTGTGTGACACTCATAGCAGGGGTATAATCCACACTGGTGAATCCTGTGTGCTGGCCATACTCCAGCTCACTGTGTAGTACTGTTTGTATACCCCACATGTGTAGTTCCAATGTGTAGTACATGTTCCTACATTGAACAACACCTCCACCGTTGTATGCACAGCTGTCCACACATCTGGCAATGACAGTTTGTGAGGTTACATGCCGGTGTTTCACATAGTGTGCAAGTATTGCACATGGGTAGCCATTGTGATGAATCACAGATACAGCCTGTATATTGTGACAGGACCATACATTATGTGTACATGTGGTAAATGGCCACATGGTGAATAAGTCTGTGCATTAACATGCCTGATACATTATAACTGTCTCACCTGCAACAGGCTGCTGTCTTAGCGGAATGCCAGAGGTACCTAAATAGTAGTGACACAGCAGTATGATCATTATCCATGCCTGTATGACAGCTACAGGGTGCAATGTGCATGTTAACAAATACACCAGTACAATAGGATATACTATGGAGTATGCACATGTGTGCATACACAGAGTAGCATACTATAGTATGCATCATGTGTGTATACATGCCTTGCATATGATGATACATTACATATTGTACAGTGACACATGCAACTATATGGGATATGATAGTTATATGTGCAGTAGTGACTTACCAGGCAACTCCAGGCTCTGAGGTTGGGAGACACCCACCTCCACGATTTCTGGTAAGGCTTGTGAATGGTGTTCTGCAGGTGTCCTCTGGTTGGCCAGTAGCTCCTCGGTACGTGTGAGTGGGGGCTGGGTCAGTGGCCCACCACCTGTTGCACCTTGTTCCCTGGTGATTGCATTCGCACGCTGTTTTGCCCATCTAATCAGGCCTGTGCAGTGTCTGTGCACCTGATGGTATGTGTGGTTATGGCCACCCACATCATTAACCGTCCTGCGAAGTTCTTGCAACAGGTCATCCAGCTGCTGTGCATCCTGTGACACATGGCTAAAGAGGACATCATAGTTGTTGTGTAGGTAAGGTATGAGGCCCTCATCCTCCATGCATGTATAGGCCGGTAGCCTTGCACGTGGCATACCTAGAAGACATAAAGATGGAGACAGGTCACAGTATCTCAGAGATGCACAGAGCTACAGCTGAACATACATGTGTATCACATGTATTACATCTAAATAGTTGTCTTTGCAAATCTACATGACACTGACACCACTGGCGTTCGAAAGACATGCGTTGAATAGGCATGCCTTCGTTGAAGGTTGGACGTCGGGCTGGCGATTCGACACCATAAAAACCAACTGCCAATCATTGGCGGACCGGAGTTCCGCTGTGGCGACCCCTAACCAGGAAAAGCCGAAAGACAAACAACAACAACTGACATCACTGACATGTTTGTGTCACACACATGTGACACTCAATGGTGATTGGATATTATCACCATATATGTGTGTGTTACCTGATTACACTGCTCATACTCCATGTGGATGCTGTCTTGATGTGGGCATGTCTGTTTGCCTGTACTGGTGTTCCTACCTATCAGCACATGCCTGGATGTGTCCACATTAATGCAGCCAACCTTGATGCTATGTATATGTCACATATCAACACGTACACTGCCTTAACAGACATGACCTGTGACACTGCAGACATGCACATGGAAGGTTATACATGTATGTGCTTTGCCATATACATCTACACAGCACTGTACAACAGTTCAACATCCTGCCAAGTATCGCCTGTGTTGCACATGTGATACACATGGGACACTGGCTAGCCTGATGGTATTTGCAGGGATGGTTATCAACTATAGCATGTACAGCCAAAGTAAACTAGTAGGCTGTATGCCCTGGGACATGTATGAGCCTAGGATGTAAGGTTACCTAGCTGTAGCCGACAGCCAGGTTACTGGAGCCAGGTGTAGCAGTGCCACATAACTGATCCACAGGGTTAATGATACATTTACCATGCAGTCATCATGCCATGTCTGAAAGGGGGCAATGTGTAGCTGTGCTGGACAGGGATGCATAGTATAGCGGGAGTATGTAATGTGTATGGCACAAGGATCTGTCCAGCATGTGGTGATCCTTGTACTAGGATGGTGGATGTCCATGACATATGTATTTGAGTTCAGGATATGTACATGTAGCATGTCCAACATCACTGTGTTGGACATGGCTTTATGCAGGGTAGGCATCATGCTACATAGTGGAGGTGAGGATTGGGAAGGCTGGTGTCGGCCATCCAAACATGGCCAATACCCCTTAAAGTTAATATGTGATCCGATAGAGGTCACTTGTGTGATGGGTATGGCTGAACAATGATCTCCATATTCATGGATGGCACCCTGTCATGACTAGGGTTGCCAATTATGACTACCTAAAAGGTGTGTTGACGTCACTAACTCAGGAAGGGCAACTGCCCAGCTGCATCCCTTACACACAATTTCCATTATGTTGACCACTGCCTAGGTGGTAGGTCATGGGCACAGGACTATTGCCCTAGTGGTGACAGTGCACTATGCAGCTGTCAGATTGTGCCCATATGTCACACACCTTACCCACAAAGCCCCTTCTATATGTTGTCCAGAACACTGCATCAGTTATTGCTCCTAGGTCATAGCCATTCATATATGTACATAGGCAGATGCATTCCATTTGTCTGTGTGGTATGGTCTACAATGAGGGGAAGTACAGTGAAGTAACCCTGTCTTACTGTAGCTGGCACTGGTGTGATATGCACATATTATGCAGACACCGTCTGTAGTGTTGGTTCTGCCACAGTCCACTTGCAGAACACTCCAGTGACATACAAATGTACATCTAGTATACTGCATGTAGGTAGAACACAGTATGGGTGATGATGTCCTATGACCTGTTACAGTTATGATATGCAGTGTGAAATCATCCTTACTGTCATCTACATCTGTACTGCTGACATAAAACAGGTTGATTACGGTTCACGGCCTTTCAGACCAGACTCAGCAGGGTAGTTGTCCAGTACCTCCCATTATAAGTGGTGTCTCCACTTTGTGGGTTGTGATAACTGTTGGTGTGCACCATTCAGGGTGTACACAGACTGACATGAAGCTATGTATTTCATGATGTGTATGTGTAGAGTACACTGATTTGCCATATGTGTATGATACAACCAGGGATGTGGACTGGTCCCATACAGCCTGAGTGCACACTGTACCTGCATAGTTACGGTTACAGGGGCTCTGTAGTGTACATGGATATATCATTGTGTACCTGTTGGGAGGGCCAGTGTGTTTATGTTATCCGATGCCCTATCTGGATTGCTTATTCATGCTCAGCACTTGTTCAGAACATGTAAGCACTACATGAGCTACTAATTACTATGGCACTCAATCTTCTTCATTTACTACAGGTAAACGGTGTTTGTACATATATTTACTGCTTGCTTACAGGAACACAGCTCTTGTACTCACTTTCCTCACTTATCTAGAGGGAAATAGTTATATATGCAGGCATGTCCAAGGATCAGCTCCCAGTGTTCTCTGCTGTCTATCTGATGAATATAGGCATCCTGAGGTAATGTAGAAATTGTCTCATGTACACAGTCAACCCTCTACTCCTAACATCCAACACTACAACCTGTGAGAGATGCACTTATCTAGCCAAACTAGAGGTAAAGCTCTCTCTAACCACGACTGAACTTGACAGTCATGTGGGGAAGTTAAACATTTGCACCACATCACACCCATCACATAGTCTCAATAAATCTCCACCACGAAAGGTCACACATAGTAACACAAAAACATTTGCGAAGCCTCTCAATAATACTCTGTCTAGGTGAAAGAGAACACCAAAGCATAAATGCAGGCAGCATCTATCCCCCAACACAACAACAATGAGTTATAGCCCACATTCTCAGTGTGCCAATCAACCACAGCCGGTAAGGCAAAGGAACATACCCACCACACTAGTCATAGGTGACTCTACAGTGGACCACACTGATGTCCCACTCACCAGGCTAAACAAGGTAATAGTTACTTTCAGCTGCCTGTCGGGTAACATGATCCACAACATAACCTATGCACCCAGGTCACTCCACAACAAGTATGATATGACTCTGTCAATGTCCATGTTAGTGTGAATGCCCTGTGATGTACCATCCTGGACTACATATAAAGAGACATGGAATAGCTCTCTGATCTTGTAGCCCAGGCAGGTATGGCCCTTGCCCTGAGTAGCATTCTGCCATTGCCCAGAATGATAACTCAGTACAAGGACATAATGATTTACTTCACCAATTGGCTATGCTTCTGCTGTCATTCTAAGGGTATCCAGTATCTGTCTGCTTGGAATGAAATGGTCAACAGACCAAGATGCTTTGCCACAGGTGGCCTGCACCTGTCGACCCTGGGATTCCAGATAATGGCTAAGACTCTTGCTGCTCCTATAGTGCCTTTTTAGGCAAGGTTCAAATGACATATTCATCACCATAACAGGGGCAGGCAAGCAAAACCTGAGGGTAATGCTACTCAATGCTTGAAGTCTTAATCTCAAAACACACTCACTCGAGGCACCCCTTGTAATGGACCACTTTGATATCTGTGCAGGGACTGGGACCTGGTTCAAGGCTCCTGAGAGCACCCCTGCACTACCAGCCAATTACCCATACAACACTTTCCGGCCATGTAACCTGGACCGGAACACCCAAGGCGGAGGTGTGTCCATATTTCCTGAGGATATCCACACCTCCAGGCTAGTTGCTCAGCACAATGCATCAGAGGTTATCCAAGTGCAACTAACTCTGGCCACAAATGCAATACAAATTGTAGCTTGCTACAGATCCACCACCATACTCCATGGTTAACAGCCCTCTCTTCTTGGTGTACTGGACATTAGGGTTCAACCAGACACTACTAATGTGTGACTGACACTACTCCACCATTAACTGGGATAACTACATGTGTACCAACTCATTAGGCCAATGCTTTCTGGGATTCTTCATCTCCAATTGCCTGGATCGACCTAGCCACACCACCACCAGGGGCAACAATATCCTAGACCTAGTTATTACTGACATGTGTGACTGGTGTTCCACACCTGGGGTTATCCACTCGTTGGTCAGATCCGACCGTA
Source organism: Protopterus annectens (assembly GCF_019279795.1). Taxonomy (NCBI): domain Eukaryota; kingdom Metazoa; phylum Chordata; order Ceratodontiformes; family Protopteridae; genus Protopterus; species Protopterus annectens. The sequence goes on from NC_056746.1 coordinate 674,408,978, forward strand.
CGCTAATCACCCTTGTTATCCACATCCCGCCTCCACCCCCTTTATGGAAACTACAGTACAATATTTCTATAAAACCAACTTCAGGCTTCTTATGACAGCAGTAGTAAACGTCATGACACCCATGTAGATGGACAATACAGTTACAACCGCTGAATCATACACAAATGCACTTTATAAGCACTTACACGACTGCATGGATCGTGCTATCCCAAACGGAACCATAACGCTACCCTACAGTAAAAGGAAGCAAATCTGGTGGTCCACTGCCATAAACAAAATGTACAATAGAGGGAAGGGACTGTTGCAAATGAGTGTACAATCCCATGAGTGGGGGAGCTCCCTGTTCAGCCTCAGTAAGAGCCTGAGATCCCTTATAAGATCCCCCAAAGCTAGCTACATAAACATAACCATGACTAATTCCAAGGACTACCACAAAGCATTCTAGAGGTATGTCACTAGTCTCGATGGCCATTCCCACATCTGCTCTGTCATACAGCAGTAAGGCACGAACATTACAGAACTGACTGATATTGGCAACATCCTGGCAGATATGTTCAGTGCTAACTTTACACCCCTTTCACACCCTAAAGGGCCCATATCTATACAGGAATGATGCAGAGTCCCTGTAATCACAACTATGCAGTTACATGCTGCACTCTCTAAAGCCAAGAATGCAGCATCCATGGGACTGTACAACATCCCAGGCTTCATTTTTCATGGACTTCAGAACAAACTGGCTCCTCACTTAAACACCATATTCAATAATAGTCTTGCATCAGGCATTGTCCCCCCTGAATGGCTCACAGCAACAGTTATCCCACTCCACATAGGTGGCGCCACAGCAGACCACGGGCACTATTGCTAGCCTGTTCTGCAAGGCTATGGAGCACATCACCATGGATCACATTCACAGAAACATTGGTGGCCTCCAAACCTTTGATCCCACCCAGTTTGGAGTTGTTAGGGCCAGACCATGCCTCCTATACCAGGAGGACTCCCTTGAGACAGTTACCTAGGCATTAGATGAGGATAAGGAGGTCCACACAGCCTACCTTGATCTCACAAAGGCTTTCAACACCATTTCCCATTCTGGTATTATCAACATAAATAGCCACTTGCACATTAACCCCTACGTCACAAGATGTTTTGCAAAGTGGCTCACGAATGGAACCCACACAGTGAGGGTTGCATACCCTAGGTCCTACTGTAAAACAGTTACAATTGGCGTCCCCCAGGACATGGTCATAGGACCCTCATGTTTGGTATATGCTTCTATGAGGTACAGGCAAGTACAGGAGGACTTAGCCTGAAAAGGTTTGCAGGTGACTGATAACTAGGGGCCATGATTGATTCCCCAGCTGATACAGACAACCTCCATAAGGGTGTCACTGAGACAGATACCTGGTGTCAATAACATGGCCTCAAGCTGAATGCCACAAGGTGCATAGACATCACCTTTGGATTACGCCTATTACTCGCGGACTATCACATAGGTGGTAGTCCCCTACATACATTAGTAGTGATAAGGGATCCTAGAACCAAATTAGATAGCATTCACTCCTTTGATAACCATATTGGCAATGTGGTGTGGATATCTTTCTACATGGCCCCCCTAATCTCTAATGGGTTTGCATCCAGAAAAAAGGCTGCCATTGTGCCTCTCTACTCATGACTTATGAGACACACTAAAGAATACAACACTCCATTTAGGATATACCTTACAAGACAATGGCAACAGCTTAAAACACCACACCATTACCACACCAAGAGGAATACTGACCTCAAATGGATGGCATATGCAGCCCAACTACAGAAACTCCAGCTGTACTCATTTGCATACCGCGTACTCAGAGGTGATCTCTGCTGGACATACAAGGCCCATGTCCAAAACAGTATTGATGGATATGCTCCACATAAGCAAAAGCCCCTGAGAGCCACATGCTCTGGGATATGTACCTAAATGCAACGATAACTAGGACGTGCTGGAGGAACAGATTCCTGACCCGGACACTCCCCATGCTTTGGAGCATGATTCCTATGTGCATCAGGCACGAACCCTCACTAGCACTCTTCAAGAGAAACCTTGATGGGTGGATGGGGCCAGACATATACACCAGGGATCACTGCAGTGGCTCGGCTGGACAGAGGCACAGGGAACTAATGGCTCTGCTGTTCAGAGGCACAGGGAACTAACCTAGGGAAGTGGCGGAAGCCAACACACTGTAGCTAGGCTTATACATGCTCTTGGCCAGACAGCCTAGTACCTACCTATGAACCTATGGACCTATTACATGTCTTTTGTGCATGGATAATTAACTAGCTCCTCCATTTTGCTTAGCTATCATGCTGATAAACTGTCTGGTGACTACAAGTCATATGTATCCTGTTATTGTGTATTGTAAATGCCAATAGAAATACCTGATGTTTGACTAACATAACAGCAATGATATGTAAAATGTCAGACATGTCTGTCTACAATACTGTACATTACACAGTTTTCGGCACAATATCCCACAATGCATATCATAATTGCACAGTAGGCCCACCTTTGACATGTTATTCTCAGTTATACACCCATACATATGCCTACTGTTACAGTATATAAACATACACTATCCCCTGTTATAGCACGTACTTGTTAGACCAAACCTGCCACTGACAGTGGCTGGAGTGGAATTGTTGTGTTCAAAGTTTTTATATAGCATCCATTGTGGTGTATGGGGTATTTACTTTGTGGCCTACAGCAGTACAAACATATTTCTACGAGCATTACTATGCGGAACGATACATCACTACAACATACTTTTTCCACTATATGCATTGCGTACACTGTAATTATTATGGAATAGGTACTACATACACTGACATACTGAGTGTTCTACTTACCTTATTAGTAACCTGAGTTGTCGTTGATGGTAATTTAAATCCTATTCGGTTTGTGTTGCAATCCTCATTGTATTGTTTTGCTGGTATATACAGCTGGTTTGAATGTGTGACAAGCCATCCTTTTATACTTAAATATCAGTAACATGTGGTATCCTGCCACCAATTGGTGTTCCGGAGTAGATGATTACATGCACATCAGCTGTGCAGTTACTCCATTAGCCAATAACATGGCAACAGTGGTGTATAATTGAATACCCCACTTGGGCGTTGTCCCTTTGCCTTACTTTCGAGGAAGACGGCCTGGATGTGTTGTTTGTGATGGATTGCAACAGCTATATGGAGGCAAATGGAGATATCTTAGCTTCATGACTCCTGTGGATTGTGTGTAACATCTAGAGGATGTAGTTCTACATGTGAGTCCAGCTGTTATATTTCTGAACAATGCTACTTATGCAGGGTTTGTTTGTACCTGATACATCTGCAAATGTTTACATCTGGCAAGGATGTTTGGGCAGCCCAAGGCTGTATGGCTATGCATAGAATGTTAGGTGGTTTAAAGTGTGCTCACCAGACATCTTTGGTATACTGTACATGTGTATCATACTATGCTGTTAATCAGTAATTGTTAACACTTCCTTGCGTACGCACAGCCATCTGAACCGGGGTTATTGCAACCAAACCCTGTAACATCTGCGGCTGTTCCATTGTACAGCAGCAACTATTTCACATAGGGCCATGTCAGTGTGTCTCTGACAAGGTATATTGAGGCTTCTGTAGATGTCATAGAGTGGGTGGATGTTTGTGATGTTATTACAGTACACATTGTAATTGTTTCGGGTGCGGGGGAGATGTAGGTGGGTGTACATACCAGATGCAACTGTGTAAGAACTGCATTTATACATATTCAATATGTGTGTGAGGGTTCCCTCCCTATTTGAAGAGCTATCCTTTAGTGGACTAATACTATGGTAACTGCAGGCTGATTTATTAGGGCATTGTTAATTGGTTCCTGTATAGCATGCAGTTGATGTTGGTCCTTCATTCTCTTCGGGAATACATCAGTATGTAATAAAGTGTTGCTACATGAAAGCTGTCTCATGTATTTCTGTCAAAGATATTGGAGTTGTGTTGGTGACTGAACCTCTTTGGCTAGGGTTGCCACCTTTTCAAATGGCCATAGTGTGACAGTTGCAGGACACACATCGGATTTTAGAGGCCGACACATACCCACAGTCAGTACAAAGAATAGAACTTTACATTTATGTCTACATAAAAGCTTATTCTTGTAGCAGTTTGCATGCTTATCCTGTTTCTTGTTACATGTAGGTATGTTATATACAGACATGACAATTTTATGTAACTATTACATTACAGTTTGGACATGCCAAATGTCTCGGGATTGTAGGACATCAGTATTTGTAACCGATTTGCTCAGGACATGACTGCACATGGAGGGAGTGTCCCTCACAAGGTGGGACAGGTGGTAACCCTATCTTTGGTGCATGTCCATAGCACATATTTGTAATAGTGTATAGGCATATACTCTCCATATCCTTTGTTCACAACGTTCGGTCATGGCGGAATGTGTGATTGCTATGGTCCATGTTATACTCATATCTGAAGATTTCAACCATTGTACATGGGATACCCATGGATTCCTGAACGCACACAATTCCGACGCCCACAGTACCGGTCCCAGACTCCCAAGCACCACAATACCAGACACTCAGAGTCGCGGCAGTCAAACTCGCAATGGTAACACAAACACAGAACACACACAGGTGCACACAGACACACTGCTACCCATCACATCCAGACAAACCTTCCTACACTACATATGAGCAGTTGGCATGCCCCCCTACACCCCCAATGTGGCTGGCTGTGCACCCCACACCACCCCTACTTTAATAATCTACCTCCGAGATAGCACATACAGACACACAAAGCAAACCCACACCCACACATTACAGTCCCCCAGAAACACACACCACACTCAGAACACACACTTACACACAACACAGCAATCATAAACACACTTACACACAGTAACCTACCTGGACCGCAGCACCAGAAACACTAACTAATTGTCCCTTAACATCGGGATTGTGGAATTCGCGGTTCCGCTGTTTCGGTACTGTGGTCTTTCGGACTTTAAGCCTTGTGATTACACGCGTCGGTATGTAAAGCTTTCAGTATTTGGTAGTTATCCTATTTCTATGTACCTCCATGGTTGTGTAGATGTTGTTAACCTATCTATATATCTACGTATATATGTATATCCATATATATCGACATATCTCTCTCTCTCTCTCTCTCTCTCTATGTATGTTGAATTTTTTATATATATATATATATATATATATATATATATATATATATATATATCATACACCTTTCATTGGGTACATGGCAGTTTGTCCTATTTCCACGATGTCCTCCCTTCTGTGTTTTAACCTGTCACAATACACACCTGCCATTGGTACATCTCAGGTAGCTTAGTGGTAGATTGTGATGTTGTGTACATGGCTGCATGTTCTTCTCCTGGCAGTGGTCATTTTACCTGTCAGAGCAGGCACTGGTAGTACAAGGGTGAATAACACTCATGTCAGCGGTTGTGGGCAGCTTTGGCCATGATCTGCTCTATGTTCAGCAAGGGTTAGACCTGTGTTGCTCTTGTCCATGTAGTCATGTTTAAGTGCTGCTTACCGGCATGTACCGGCGCAATATCCAACTAACATGCTTAAAAGTGCTTTAATAACCTGCATCCAACATCCCTTATTTGGGACCTCAGAATGACATAACAGCCCTTGAAATTGGGACCATGAACACCACGGTCACTAGCTATACCACTTAGGCATCTGGGATATGTATAACTTCTATGGTGTTTAGTAGGTACAGTATACTACAGCTGTTCCTCAATACTGCAAACAAATGTCTAAGTCGGTTGGTGTACATATGTATGATACCTGTTAATGTCATGTCCAAGTCAGGCTTAATGGATATGCTCCACCTATGGGAAGGCATGTCACAGTGAGCCACACAATGTAATGAGCTACACCTTGCCACAACCCTAACTGGAAGATACTGGAGTGACAGATTCCTGTCACGGGTACTCCACATACTTTGGAACTACATCCCCAAGTACATTATACAGAGCCCCTCAATAACACACCAGGGAATCCTTGCAGAGTGTGTGGGGAAGAGTGGATACAACCCAAGGATCCCACAATTGGCTCTGCTCCATAAAGAGACAGTTATGTAATCAATGGGGTGGCGATAGCAGACATATTTTGGATAGGCTTATGAATGGCCTCGGGCAGATAGGCATGTACCTACCTATGTGCCTATGAACCTGTACATACAGTATCGATACATGCAGTTGTGTGTACAATAGTTGGGGGCTGCCTATGTAGGATACACACAGTAGACCACCTATACATGACAATTTACAGGTGGTCGTGTGTGTGTGTGTGTGTGCCATCCATGTTTACTGTGTGTGCAGGTGAAGAAGGGTGAGTCCTTAGGGGCCTACACTGTCAGTGTGTGTGCTATACGTCCCCTCTTTGCCAAGGCATAGACATGCTGGTCACACCTCCATCTGCTTAGTGGGGCTGGCACAGGGTGTTCGTGGTCTGAGTCCCTCTGTGCCTGTGGTGCCCTTGGCAATAGTGGTGGGCTGTGAGGGCCTTCACCATTCTGTCCCTGCTGCAGCTGTTTCCACAAGATCACATTATGTAGCATGGCACATACTATGAAGATGTGGGCACACGTGCCTGGAGAGTACTGCAAGGATCCACCAGATATGTCCAAGCAAGGAACTGTGATTTCAGCATCCCAAACACATGCTCTATGATGATTCTGGTTTGTGCGTGTGCCTCATTATGGCATTCTTGCATGGGTGTGTGTGCATTTCTGATGGGAGTCATCATCCACGGTTCCAGTGCATAGCCAGCATCCCCCACCAGGTGGCCATATGGGATGTTCCCCTGGCAAATACCCAATACAGCTGTGAGGCATGCCAGATGTGGGAGTTGTGGTAGCTTCCACGACTGCCAGCACACACATCCATGATGATGCACTGGGCATTGCACATGACCTGGCAGTTGATGGAGGGGTATCCCTTGCGGTTTATGTAGTGCCTACTCTGCTCGCCAGGTGGCGACTTGATGTGTATGTGTGTGCAGTCTATTGCACCCAGTACCTCTGGGTAGTCTGCCACACGGTGGAAGAGAAGCATATTGCTGGCCAACTCCTCCTGCATTCAGGGGAAGTATATGTACTCACTGGTATGTGGTAACATGGCATCCAGGAACTGGTGGAGTACCCTGGATGCTGATGCCTGTGAGATCCCCATGATATCACCAGGTGGCCTTTGAAAGGTACCTGTGGCTAGTATTCTTAAGCTTACACATACCTTCGTGTCCACTGGGATGGGTTCCCCTCTGTTGTTTCTGACTCTGAGGCGTGGCCAGCACAGCTCAACGATTTGCTGTATGGTATCCCTGTCCACCCTGTAACGCTCTACTATTTCCAGATCATCTAGCCCCTGGTAGGTTACCCTTGGTCTGAACACTCTTCTCCTCCTCCGGTGCCTGAGGTGGTTGTCAACATCATCCTCCACACCACCTTCAGTCTCCAACACATGTTGATGAATCAAAGCTATGGCAGCTCCTAACATGTACATTTTAAAAGTTCCCCATCTGTTTACACTGATGGTGCAGTGTTTGGGAATACACAAGTGTGTGTGAGGTGCTTTCACACTTTATACTATTGTGCTTTGGAAGCTGCTGATGTCATTGGATGTGTATGTACAATCCCAGCTGCAGGGTATCTTACTTATGGGATTTACCACAGGTACTGCTATTGTGAGGCCTTTGGTGTTGAACTACACTTGGCTGCCATGGATCATCTCTTGCCCTTGCCTTCACTTTTCAACCCAATTCCCCTCCCATTGTCAGGCACGCATCTAGCTGCCTGCTTTCTTGTTTTGTACTTTCCCAACCCAGGATTGTGTTACGAAATGTGTTCTGTAGCTGATCTACTGCAAGTTTGCTTTGTTCTGCTGTGACAGTTCTCTTTTCTTTGCAGTCCGGCACCTCCCCTTTCCTGTTCTGCAGGTTGCTGCTAGCAGCCTTGTTAGCTACCGGCATTGGCCAACTGTGAGTTCCTAGATGTTAATTACTCAGTTGTACTCCAATTACCCTGCTGTGGCATTTCCTTATTGTCTTCCTGTAACCTTCCTGTTTCAGCTGTGGTGCACGCCGCGCGCAGACATTTACTGAGTTTCAAGCGCGTTGTCATCCACGTACACATGCACTTTCGGTCACCTTGTGTGCTCTCAGCTAAGCAAAGCTATGGCTACTTCCACACTCCTATCTTGTGGCTTTGCTTAGCAACAGGGAACCCGGATTAGCAATGCTCCAATGTGCTTACAGCTATGGTGGCACACTCCTCTCCTGATGTCCTGCTTGCCTGCAGGCCACACCTCGATGTTGTACTGCTACACCGCTGGCAAGGCGTTTGCAATTCAGTATTACTTGCCTCATTTGCATGGTATTGACTACTAATTCCTAGTTACCATGCCAAACACTGTCACAGACCCTTAGCAACCCTTGAGTCATGGTTGTGGTGTAGCATGCCTGCCATTGACTATTATGGGGAATTCATGACTTGTGTTACATTGCAGGTTTATGACATCTAAATATATTTTCGTTATGATCCTGTTTGGGCACCGCAGCACTGCAGGTTTACTTTGTGTTAGTGTGGCCTCGGCAGTAAATGTTATTTTTTATGTGTTGTGCATGTATTTTTAGGCCATTTGCTATATATCTAGCCATTGGCATATATTAACATTATCATACATAAGTTTGGTTCGCTTTCATGGCTCCAATGTTATGTTTGGGAAAATGTAAACTGTTTTTTTTTGGTTTACATTTCTGTATGCTTACGCTATGCCTGCACCACTTCATGAATTGCTATGTACCTTCATTTGCATGCTGCACTACTGAGCATGGGGTGATTAGCATACATGCGCCGGGAGCTGCACAGCTCTGGCGTATGCTGGTAGTGCACATGGAATTGGCTCGTACCTGAATCACTTGGAGGCCATATTTGGCATTAGAATGCCTACACTACACCTGCACCTGGCGCAAGCTTCATGAATCCTGGGGTTAAAATGACATTTGAAAACTTTATGTAAAGAAGTACTGGACATTCCCAAAGTTTATGACAAATTATGTTTATGGACTGGTGGCTGGGATTGTAATATTGTGTTAAAAATAGAAAGAGAAAAAAATATACATATACCAAGGACGATAAATGTGGAGGGGGAAAAGGATGCTGTAAAATATTGGGGGCATCACAAAACATTTTTGCTTGTTGTTTTTGTAAAAGAAGGATATTTGATAAGTAACTCTGAGAAAAGAAAATGCTATATGTGTGGGGAAATGGGACATGATGCAAACATGTGAACTGAAATGTTATAAATGTAACAAAATAGGACATTTATAGATGGATTGCAAAAATGAAAATGAGTAAGGAAAATATAAAAAAGAAAAAAGTAAAAAAAAGAAAGTTTAGAAAGAGAAATTGAAGAAAATTTAGAAGAGAAAAAATAAAGAGTACATAGAAGAAAGTTTTGAAATAAGTGATGAAGAAGATGTAAATTGGGAAGTAATAAATATAATTCTATTGGTAAAATGGTAAAAGATAGAAAAAGAAAATGTAAAAGGATATGTACAAAAGAAAAAAAATAAGAAAGAAAATAGATGAAAAAGAATATATACAGCTAATCATTGGGGGTTGATATAATGGTTAATGTGTTTGACTCACAGTCACAAAGTATAGTGTTTGACTCTCACCTTTGGGAAGGAAATTGGCTATGCTTAGAATGGCCTATTTAGAAAGCTAGCCTTGTAATTTGCTATCAACTTTGAAACTATGAATCTAAGGAAAAGGGAAAATGAACATTTTAGAGTGTTTTCTGTAAATATGAATAGTATTAAGAATATAGTGAAAAGAATACTAATTATGGAGTGTTATAATATATATATATATATATATATATATATATATATATATATATATATATATATATATAAAATGTAGATATATATTATATTAGAATACAAAAAAATGTTAACAAATGAAGAAAAATTACAGAGAAACTATGGGGAAAAAGATCATTTGGAATTTGGGAAATGAGAGTTGTTCTGGACTAGCCATATTCTGTAGAAATATAGTAAAGATAGTTGATGCAACTTTGGCAAAAATTGAATGATTAACCATTGTAGATTTAAAATGGAAAGAACATGTGTGTAGAATTATGTATAGAATTATAACATTATATGCTTATACTAATTGTAAAGAAAGGGAAAGCTTATTTCATCAGATTTTAGACTATGTGGTGATAACTTTAATTGTGATTTAAGAGGGAAGTGTAAAAAGAAAAGTAAATGATATAAAAATACTGTTAGAAGTTATAAGATGTGGTAAGTAAAACTCTGGGACAAAAAATTATGGGCTTCCAAAAGGGTATGTATAGAACTGAGCTAGATTATTTTATAGTATCAGAAGGTTTAGTTATAGGAGAAGGGAGGTAGTTGAGACAGGATTTTCTGATCATCTTGCAATATGGCTAGAGATAAAGAAAAGAAAGAAATTTATAAAACTAGGCAAAGGAATACAAAGAATAAATGAGAAATCTTAGAATGAAGAAGGAGAGAGATTAGTAATACAGTTATAGAAAGATCATAGCACTTTGAGAACATTTTATAAATATTGGGCTGAATGGTGAATGATATTTAAGGAAAAATATAAAAAAAATGTTTTTTACAGTGGCAATATGATATGAGAAAAGTAGAGAAAGAAAACCATAAAATGACATATAATGATGCATTGGAAGACTTAGAATATAATGATAGAAAGCAGGTAGGGTAATGAGAGAAATAAAAATGTAAACGGATAAATAGAAAGAACTCAGGTAAAGATTATAAATATTGTAATACAACATGTACAAGAAATGTTAAAAAAGGCAGTGAAAAAACATAGAGAGTAAAAAAGTTAACAGAAAAAGAGAATAAAGAGCTGGAAAGGTAGATTTCTTTAAATGAGCTAGATAAAGTATTAGGACAAGTGAATATTTATATGTCTGCAGGACCAGATGGAATAGAGTATGGGGAAAAAAAACAATAGAAGAAATAAAACAAACCTGCCTTTTCTTAAGAACATATAAATTATCATTTAGAAAATAAAGGCTTATTTGATAAATGCAGTATTGTTGGAAAAATAGCATACTAAGCAAGTATATTTATGTTTCCTACAGTATTTGAAAATAAATTATTACAGGTATTATTTTTTCATTTATATGGGGTTCTAGATTAAACCCAGTAAAAAGGGAGTTTTGTGTGTAAATAAAGATGAAGGAGGTTTAGGTTTAATTAACCCACCCTGCTTTATTAAATTTATACATAGTGTCAAAGTGGATAAATGAAAAAGCTGACAGATTAGTAGTAAAACTGTATAAATATAAGTGTGATAAATTTTAGGGTATGATAAAAAGAGTAAAAGAGAAAAGGAGTGTATAAATGAAGAAATGTTACCAAGAAAAAACATTTTATGGAAAATAAACATTAATACAGAAAAATATAGAAAAGTATGGTATAAGAATTTAATGATCAAGCATTACTATGTAAAACTATGATAAAATCTATCAAATGAAAAAAATAAAGCTATGAGAATAAGAAACAAACGGTGTAAATAGGAAGGAGAATATCATTTTTTTGTGAAGACAGGCACTTGATAAATTGCCAGTAAAAGGAAATATGTTATATAAGAGGAAAAGTGATATAATATGTTTACATTGTCAAGAAGAAGAAATTATGAAATATGTTTTTGAAATGTAAAAGAGTAAATAAGTTATGGGGAAAATTATGTAAAGATTTTGTGAAGATATAAAAAAGTGGATAAAATAAACATGGCTATGATTAAATATGGATATTACAAAAATAGAAGTAAAGAATATGTTAAAAGAATAGATAAAAAGTTATTTATGCTATATGGGTTATACGGAATGAAAGAATAAATGAAATTATGTTTAATGGTAAATGGATTTTAGCAACAACATTAAGTAAAATCAGATGGCGGTTATAGAAAAAGGAGTAGGGTCTAATAGGTCTGAAAAGTTGGCATGATTGTGTAAACAGATTTGTATACCTATATATTTATACATTTGTAAATATTTGTAAATATGTAAATATTCTGTAAATAAGCATTATTTTTGTGTATAAATATAGGACTACTACTCTTTTCAATAGTTCAGATGATTGCAAAAATTCTCACACCATCTATCACCAATGCAGGCAGAAGGATGCTCAATTTAACATCTCATCCAAAGGATGAGACTTAGGAATACAGTCTTCTCCTTATATTGCACTGCAGTGTCAGCAATCTGTCTACATGGTGTGAGAGTAGAAACTTCCACAAAAGGCAAGTATGCTACCTGTTGCACTACTAACACTGCTTTCAAATTTTATACTACAAACACTTATAGTCATTTGCTAAACAAAATAATTGAACATTAAAAACAGACTTTAACATGAGCAACAGTAAACTTCTCTTCCCTTAAAGCTCACATTCATTAAAAATACATTTAAACTCATATCCTTCGAAAATGCATTAAAAAAATCACATAGACTCATATATTCATCGGTAAGTAGTTGGCTAGCTGCCCTTTTGGGCCATTTTAAGCCTAGCCAACTTCCCATTTGGTTATAGATTGGTCTTACCCACCCCATGGTCGATAATTATATATTACCCCTAATGAGAATAACTGGGATCATATCATAGATAACTTGAGGGCACCCATGCATGGGATAAATAATTTAGGAGCTTCCTCTGCCCATTAGTAGTACAAGCAGCAGTCCTGGAGTAAATTTGCTGTTTCTTATCCATAGATTCAAGTTGTGCTTGAGTATAGACAGGGATAAACTTTGTTTAATGTGGATGGGGAGTCTGTTCCATCTGTTCCTGAGCAGGTGCATCTCCTGTGAGATATACCTGTCCCTACAAACCATTCTGTTGATGTTGTAGAAGAGGTTTAGATCACTGGACCAAGTATTTCTCATGCTGTTTGACTTGCTGATGTGCAGTAAATCCTTCAGTACTGGGTTAGAGGATGCCTTTTATGAGAGACACAGGTCACCTCTTAGCAGTCTGTAGGATACCGAGTATAGTGACAGGACCCTGAGACGGTCCATGTAGGACATGTTGTTTAGACCTTGTATTCTTTTAGTAAGGTATCTCTGTGGGCATTCCAGTTCATACACTGAAAATGAATTCTAGGTATTCATTGAAAATGCTACACAACTAAAACAAAATAAAATAAAATAAAGAAACAACCAAAAGAGCAGTAACCCAGTAGAATCCAAAAGTATTCTATTCACTCTCTTCACTCTCTGATGTCTCAGCTGGAATGCCTTCAAAGGAGAAAACACACCCAAAAAAACACTCCATATAAATAGCACAATCAATTATTCAATAAAAATTCAATTAAAAAAATCACAAGCATAATTAAAGGAGAACTCTCCAATTATGTTCAGAATTCATACTCTTAGGTATAAGAGCATCAAATTTAAGAATACAGATGGCTTCTTTATATAAAAGTTTATCCTTAAAATAAGTGTCAGTAAATTCACAATTATTACCATCCACTTTTTCTAAAATGGTGCCTTGTAAACCCACAGATGAACCCTGATGTGCTAGTTCTCAGCATTTCCTGATGTTCTAAAGCATCATTACATAACCTACTAACCTGTACCATTTTCCCATAGGGGAGGGCTTCAATAGTATGTGGGGGATGACAGCTGGAAGCTTTTAAATATTGGTTAATTCCATCCAATTTTGGTTTTTGGTTGTTTCTTTATTCATTGAAAATGCACCCCGCCAGTGGTGGATTAAGTGTATCATGGTCCCTGGGCTGTTTTAAAACCATAGGATCATGCATAAATGCATGTATTTATTTGATTCACCTTCCTGATATAATGTATTTCTTGTTAGATATAGCATTTATTAGAGTGCAGTTTTAAATTTGTAGTTTTTAACATTTTTTCCATTAATTCATGAAACAAAATGTATGAACCAACAAATGACAAAAGTACCCATTTCAGAACATTCTAACCACCTGATCATATAGAGGAATAAGACTGATGTCATCTGTAGCTACAGTACAAGGTTTGAGCCTGAGCAAGTTCATTAACTAAACTGTCCCTTCTAACAAGGGCATCTCACTCACACACACACACACACACACACACACACACACACACACACACACACACACACACACACACACACACACCTGCATGCACATGCACACTATATCAGCAATGCTTTGTACACACTCCTGACTGCTTTCAGAAATTGAATATAATCTTCTACTTGTACGGGATGGTATGGCTCCTCTCACTTTCAGTAATCAAATCTTCAGCTCTGCTTGTAGCTGCTGAAATCCATTGATGTAAATAAATCTTTCTTGTAGCCTGTAGCTGCTGAAATCCATCAAATCTCTCACATGACCTGCAAGTGCTATGAAATCCATTCTGCTAACTGCTGTGAAATCCTGTGCCATCTCTGTGTGGATTCTCATTCCTGTCTTATTGGCTGGTGGCCACAGGATGTGGATGTGTGGGTGGGCAAATCAAGAAACTTTTCTTGTTTTTAAAGCAACAGTACAGGAACATTAAATAAAGTATGAAAATGTTTTGTTTAATATTGAAATGGTAAGGAAAGTAAGAAAACTTCCTTTTTTAATTATTTAACATTGCAGCTGGTCCCCAACCAGCAGAAGGTGCTAGGCATTTGCATAGGTTGTCTAGTGCTGGATCCAGCCCTGGGCCTAGAACTTTATACCTTATGGATACGGAGAGCAATTAGATTGACTGTACCAGTGGGATAGCAGTGTTTAGGCTTTATGAAGTTTAACTGTTCTATCGCCTAGTAGCAACCTAAGAACTTATGAACCTGGGTAGTGGGCTGATTCCAAAGGACCCATTTCAGTCATTACCTGTTAAAAATAACACAAAAATGTTGTAGACCGATTCTATGTTAGAACACTTCTTTAACACATTTCAATAGTGTAATAGTTACATATGAAAGCCAGGGAGAGAGGAATAATTAAGTCAATAACATAGTAATTAGGTGAGCCTTAGTTACTAGGAAAGGCTACTAACCAATAAGTTTTAGCAGCTGTTTAGAAATGTTTGCATTATTTATATAGGTATAATATTGCATAGATGTTTAAGTGTGCAAGTAGGTGAATGTCTGATATGATTATGACTCTGTCTGATGTAATAGATTATTTAGCAGGTCTTTTAAGGGTGAATGATTGGACATTTAGGCAATTAAAATATGGTAAAAACAGGAACAAGTAGAACTGAGCTAAAAGTTTTACTCTGAATTCATGTACTGAGTAAAGTCCTGAGGTTAGGAGGTAGGATGCCCCCTAAGTTTAGGGCCTAAAATAGAAAAACAAAATTATGGGGTGGTTAATGAGATGTTGGACTTTGAAGGGTTGGAAACTGTTTTTAAGTGGGAAATCAGGTTGTATGTGGTAGTCATAGCATTTATTATACAGTAAATCTGTTAATAAGTGATATGGTTAAGGACTTTGCAGGCAAGTATAAGAAAGAGGTGGCCAGGGCTTTCTAAAATGAAAAGACAGTCTGCATGTGTTAAAAATGAAAAGTGAAGTTCATAGGATGGGAAGAGAAAGATAAATTAGCAGATGCAATTTGAAGAGGTTAGAGGTTCAGACATATTTTTTGAGGAATATGCAAGGATGGGGAAACTCTGTCCAAGTTGGAGTTAATGGATGCCTTGGCCAATGGCATTCCTGGCCCGAGAAGTGAAGACTTCCAAGATTTGCTGATTTGCATAAATTATTTTGTTAAAGGAGAACCTCACTAAAAACTGAAGGAAAAAGCATATATTTTTCAGCATTACTAATGTCTCTGTGCCAAAGTACGTGGTTACGATTATTTTCTAATTATATATATATATATATATATATATATTATGACACAAGCATATATACATATTAGTGAAAAAGGTTTGAATAACGTATAAATCCTATTAACTATATTATCCAAAACAAATTTATCAGTTATTAAAAAACTTTCAGGATAAAATTCAACCATCACAAATTACATTATTAATAATCTAAATTCATGTTAGTTAAGCATCGGAACTTATGCATCAACAGCATCTGCCCTTCTCATTTTCACTGACTTGCTTCATCTGCCCTGAATATCTGTCTGCCCTTAATCTTACTCATCTCAATCAACCTCTCAATTATCGGTGGTATCTCCTTAAGTAATGAGTCTATGTTGTCAATGACCATAAACAATGATCTTATGCTTAAATTTATTCTTATTATCATCAATCATGCTCTTTAGCTATTTATATATTGGATCCCTAAGGCATGCCAGATGTTCTGTTGCCAATGTAACCTAAAGTAAGTATCCTGTTGGTCCCAAGAAAAGCAAACGCCTGGTGTCCCATTTAGCCTAGCGGATCCTGATGGCATATCAGTGTTCTCACTTTCCTTGTAAAAGTTCCCATTAAAACGTGACTAAAACGGTAATAACATTATCCCATTTTCATTTTAATTACAATTATACAATATAACTACCACATCTGTTTGGCCCCATCTGTTCACTACTAGTATCTACAATTTATTCTGGACATGAGTAATCTCCCAGATATTACATCTGTATATTCATGAGTGGTATTTTTCTATCACTATTATGTGATTATGTCGTATATATACTGATTAAGATGACAACAGATTAATTATGTTATGATATGATATTTTTTATATTGTGTTGCTCTTTCATTCGAAATCTAGTCTGCCTAGTGTTGCATCGATGGTCACTCGATATTATGATTATGTTATAATAATAATCAATCTGCTCTGCCAAGTCATATAAATGTGTATGTCTAAATTTCTTATATTGTATCTCCTCTTAATATCCTCCCTGTGATTAATAACTAATTGTATCCTACTGGCCTCCCCTGTCTTGCTATCCTGTAAATGTAAAAATCCTCATCACTCTGTCCTTCTTAAATAGGCATTCCTAATGTAAAAGGCTCCGTATACTTGTCCTTGTCCCATGGCATTCCTATACACTTTCAGTCTCCAATCCCAAGAAAACCTGATCCGATCATCCTTGAATGAAAAGAAAATTATCCAACATGAAAATAACTAAAAATGATATTCCAAAATTGAAATATTCAAAAAAGGAAGGTTGTATTAATCAAAAATATATAGCACTGCAAAGCCAAAACCAAAATTGGAATCTAAACAAGAAATTTATATCCAAATGCACATGAATAAAAATGCAATAACAGCCAAAATGCCAAACTAGGAAGCACACATAGCCAAAACAACATAGCAAAACATAGTTGATAGCAGTTGTTTGCAGAAAGCCATCATCAGCATACGCCATGTATAAGTTGTCTTGATAAAACGATAGCTATATATAATATATATGAGTTGTTATGTGTTATGGTGGGTCTATGTGTAATATTAAGCAATGTGATCTTGTTAATGACTATTTCTTCATGGCTAATATTCCCAATTTTTTTGGAATTGTGGTGAACAACCATTGAACATCTAGCTGTCACTAACATCTTATTCTGTGTACAAACGGAACAACTCAAGTATTTGTTTTAATCTCTATAAATTGTTTTGTTGTGTTCTTGGTGTATATTTGTTTTGTTCTATGATCGGTCTTAACTTTTTTTCTAAGAGAGAGAGAGAGGTTCATTGTAGACTATCCACCTCCAGAGTACGGACTTGTCATATGGGGGATGTTTGTGTATTTTAGGATTGCTCATACCCAACTAGCACTGGGAATCATCTTATTCTCTACAATCAAGTATCTAACCAATTCACTATCTATATTTTGGCTCATCTCTGGACCTATGTCTCATATTAACTGTTTAATATATTTTCGGCCCATCTCAACCCAGTGATGATACTAATTGAGTATTTTATATATGATACATACTAGTGTTATATCTGTTCAAGTCCATACATGTCTAATATCCAACACTTACGGTGTCAGCTGGTCTCATGTTCTCTCATGAATCCTGTCTATGCCAATGGATCTTCTGTGAAAAGGCAGTGGCAAAATTTCTTCTGTCTATTATTCTTAATACTTCTTTGTTCATAGACATCATCTTCTACATATAATCTAATATTTTTGTAACAATTTCAATTAAGAGGTGAATTTTATTCTATTTTATTAAGGTCGCAAGGTAAAGATTCAATTTCATACTATTTGAAGTATCCCAAATCTAATTCCTGGTATTAGTGTTATTGGTGAGATGAGCATGATCACTCTGCCAGAATAAATTCTGTTATTGTATGTAAGAATGTCCCAAGTTAAAGTTTCATGTATGTTTTCAATTCATGTATGTCCAATGGTCAATGAGTTTTTGCTCACTAGTTGTTCTTCATTTGTTCAAAACTTCCTTGGGATTCTGTCCCTGACAACTTGGTCTGTTCTTTCCCCCCAACTGGATGAAGGCGTCTGAGTTGGATGTTTCTCCTCCCACCTGGGATGGGGTGGGGAAAAATGGAAAAAAAATCTTGGCATGCTGGTTCATGTGGTAGGCCACTCGAATACTTGAGGGTGTTCTTATTTACTGTAGTACAAGAATAGGTTGTTCATTACTGTGTAGGTCACAGTCTTAAGTAATAAGTCAGGTGATACCAGTGCGTTAAGTGCCTCCTCTCCTGATATTTGTGCTGATCTGTATTCATTCCTCTTCCACTGATTGCTGTGTTCTCCTTGAATCATCTTCAACTCTGTGGTTGGTATAACAGATTGCTTGGCCTCGTTCTTCCTCAGGGTAGGTCTCATAGCCAGCCTTACAACAATCTTTCAAGGTTAATGCCACTTGTAACATTGATAATGTAGTTTACCTGGTAGTTGGCAGTAATATGCCAGGCGCTTACATTGGCAAGACCAACAGGACACTTATAGGACCATCAGGATCAGATATATACATCAGATCATCATATGATATAACTTTGGCCATGCACATTATAAAGTGTGGCCCTCAGGTACAATACATTAATTATTTTTTAGTTGTATATGACCTACTAGTCCAATATAGTAATAGGTAATACCACCGAGAACCACCACCGATTGAGGAGAGACCGTGCAGACAAAGGCTCAGGGCTTAATGAGAGTCTCAGCTTAAAGAGGCTGTACTAACAAAACCAAAGTTTCAGTCAACGCAAATATTGAGATAATCTGAATGTGGATTTGTTTAGATTTAGACGAGAGAATAAGTTGTTTTTTGTTGTGATATGGGTTGATATGGAATATAAATGATAATGGATGTTATTCATTATTTTTTCATTTTATAATATTTTTGTTTCATAATTCATAATTTTTTGTTTGTTTTTTAAATTGTGAATATTATATGTATTGTTGTGAAAATGAATATGTACTATACAGACCTATATATAAGGTGAGATAGAAGTCATGAAATATATATATATATATATATATATATATATATATATATATATATATATACATAACATTTATTATATATTTTTATATTTAGGTTTTATTATTATGATATTATAGGTATATATTTATATAGGTATAGTTATTATACATTTAATGTTATTATCTTATCTACTTATTTATTATGATATATATATTTATTAATTACTTTTATATAGAAGTATGTATATGTTACTATATAGTATTAGCATTTGATTTCAGTCCTTTTGCTATCAGTAGGGCAGTGATGTGATTCATATTATATATAATTATACATTTATCCTCTAAGTGAGAGCTTAGTTTAGTAGAATAACTTTACGGTTTAGATGGAAATTGAAATTGTTTTGATGCACGTCGGTGTCGATGGAGGAGATATATTTATTATTATGTGCATCACTATTTATAATGTTTTCATTCATCATATTATTTTTCTATTTTTATAGAGGATTTATATACTGTGTTACAGGGTATATCATTTGGTGAGCAAGACGGATTTTTATGGTAACACGCTTTGTCTGTTGGTCTGCAACTTATAATTCTAATGATGATATTTTTTTATTTTTTCTGAAGTCTAAGTTATACATAATTTTTTGTTTTGATTTTATTTGTTGAAATATTGTTTGCTTCATTTATTGTTATTTGTTTAGCTTTTTGTTTTATTATTGATTTAAATATGAGACTAGGATAGATATTTCCTTTATATGATTAACATGATGTATTTTCTAATTCGTGTATATAAAGGTGATAAGAGACGATTGGAAAGGTGAGTGAGTCGATGAAGTCATAGTAAAATAAAAGCCTTTAATTAAAAACACCCGATTAGATTATTTCCTTTAAGAGTTTTAAGGAGTTTTATTATAGTTATATCATATGTATTGTATGAGCTTCTCTCATATGCTATTCCCTCAAACAACTATTGGATTTTTTGGATTGTTTGGTGTTTTTGGAGAAGAGATACATACATCATGACGACGCTACTATATTGCCTTGCTATTTTCTAATTTGCTATACTCCAAAATGGCCTGAAAGGGGGTTGCCATGGGTAGCATGATTTTGTTTTACAGTGAATGCATTCACCTTCATGATGTCATTTTAGAGGGACAGACAAAAATCCCTAGGATGAGAGGATCATTTACCATGTTTTCTTTCTCATCAGCTTACAACAGTACGGTGACTGCCTAGTTTTGACTGTCAGCATCAATCTGCATTTTAAATTACTTTGCTTCCTGTGTTTTTCATTAGTGGCCATCTCTAATTCAGTAGTTTAAGGAATATCTGAATGACAGGCTTGAAAATGTAGCTGGGTTAATTGTCCTTTTCAAAGTAAAGGTTCTAGTTCAGAGTTCAATTGTGAGAAATTTAACCCCTGTGATTAATAGGTGTTATTTGGACTGAGATTGTGTTGCATTCACAGTTTTAATACTGTAGCTAGAATTCGAGTCTTTGATATTAATCTTCCTTCTCCAACTCAGTGACTTGTCTCAACAAAACACATTATTGAGTGCAACAATGCTGTTAACAAAACACCAGAAGAAACGTGCATTTTACAGAAACTAAAATGTAGGAAAAATGTAGATTCACTACACAAAGAATAAGAAAAGCAAGATGAATTTTTTTTCTCTGTGCACTCAATGTTTGATTAAAGGGGAAACACAACTAGTTTATAAGAAAAATAAAATAAGGATAATTTGAGTTTTCTTGCTTATTTGCAGCTGAAAAGTAAGTTTAAAAGCATTGCTTTTGTTCAGATTCCAGGCCACACTATTTATTTGAGGTGTGATGCCGGCAATCTGTGACTGATGAGGCACATGCCAATGTCCGAGCACCATTGCTTTCTTAATGTCTCAGTAGTTGGAATAAGTGACCTAACCTAATTGCTCTGCCTTTCTTAGTAGCCTTTGTGTTATAACAATAATGAGACAAATGCAGGAAAGAAAGGCAAACTGAAGTAAGTTGAAATATAAAACAAATTGAATAATTAGTAAATTATACTTCTACTGTATGTAGCATGTTGGATTACAGATAAGGAAAATCATTTTTGGGGATGAAAAACTTAACATTTACATGGAATTTTCCTTTAGTTTTTGATATTAAGAGATCAGTGTAGTCAGTTATTGTTATTAAAGAGTCCAAAGTAATACCAGCATATTTAAACATGCAGACAGCTTTAATGTAATTGTTATTAAAGAAAAGGGGAAGTATTGGGTTAGGAATGTTTTTAACATGGAAAGGGTCCCAAAAGGACATGGATTTGGTTTTCTTGGAGCTTAGAGTAGGTTGTTTGCTCTGTAGCATGTTAGAAAGCTGTTCAGCTTCGGACTGGAGAGCTTCCAGAATGGATGTGTGTGATGGTAATGATCATAAAAGGACCTGATCATAGTCACTGAGGTGGATGAAGGGTAGAGGTTTAAAGATGGAACACAGGGCCAGTCCTGAAAGCATGTTGAAAGTTGATGAATGGTTGTATTTGACTTTATCCTGAATGTCCATAGTGGCACGAGTAGAGCTCATTGGGGAGGAGGGAGTGTTTCATGGTGTTAGTTGCATTTTTAAATCAAGATGATCCTGGTTGACTGAAGTTAGGGTGTAATCAGTATAAGAGATTAGCATATCTGCCATTTGTCAAGGCAAGTCACAGGAGTTTGGTGTAATCTGTACATGATAATGAAATTAAGCTTCTGTAGCCATGATTACCCAGTTACATATGAAGCTTAACCCATGCTGTGCAGGAAACTATATTGACTGGGGAAGAGAGTATCTTGTTTGTACAGAAGCTTAATGGTTTGCTGATAGTTTTCCCCCACAATGTTACCTTAAGGTAAAATCAAAAATCTGGGCATAAAGTCAGAGGTGTTGTTGGGGATGGATGCTTAAGGAGTGTGATGGTCGTGGTTACTTTCCAATCTGAGGAAAAAGAATCATGTGTTAGGAAGAGTTGAGACAGATGACATATTTTCTGTACAATGAAATTCTTGCAGATTCTGTTGAAGAAGGGAAAAAGATTGTTACTTAATGAGCTAATAGAGTTAGGCAAATAATATAATGAGCTTCCAGTTTTCTAAAATAGATTTTTTTTGAGTAGAAGGAGAGGGTAGGTTTGTTAACATTGCCACCTCACAGCAAATGGTTCTCCAGTTCGATCCTCAGCTGGGGTGCCTTCTTTTCCGAGTCTGCATGTCCTCCCTGTGTTCGTGTGGGTTTCCTCCGGGTGCTCCGGTTTCCTCCCACATCCCAAAGACATGCTGTAGGTGGATTGGGCACTAAATTGGCCCTAGGTGTGATTGTGTGTATGTGTGTGCCTTCTGTGGAAGGCTGGGCACCAGGCTGGCAACTCAACACTGTAAAACTCCACTGCCAGTCATGAACGGACAAGTGATCCGCTGTGGCGACCCCTAACTGGGAAAGGCCGAAAGAAGAAGAAGAAGAAGAAGGAGAGGTTAGCTTTCATATGGTTTAGTATCTTTGTACCTGGCATTATGGGTTTGGGTGATGGCTGGTTCATACTGATTTCATTAGTTAGAGCTTTTGTCTCTGTGTAATAAATAGTTGAGTTGCTATTTGCCCTAAGTTTGTGCTGAAATTATTTCAAGACATTTTAGAAGTTGACGAACATTTAGCATGTTTTTACAAGAAAAAAAGTTATTTTTGTTCCATGATTGTTTTTTATCTTTATTTGTTATTCTATTACTCCTCAAAGTTTCAAATGCAGATTAAGCAGCATATGAATGTAGAGCAGATAGTGTCTGATACAGCAATCACAGTAAGGTTCAATCCACTGTGTGGTTATACGGTCATTATTAAGAGTATAGCTGTTTTCTATTGAACTTTTTCTGATTATTTATATTACAGTGGCATTTTGTGTTTTTTACTCAACCAGGTGAATGTGATGGGACAGTTGTCACTGAGAGTAAGTGGTTGGACATCATTATTAAAAATGTTATGGAATTAATTATTTAATGTATGCTCAAGAATGGAGGGGTGGTTGACAATGTAGTTCAGTCTAGTAGGCTCATGTGTAAAGTTGCAGTAGGCCAAGGTCAGCAAGGTGACCAGTGAGGTCAGGCTTGGTGAGGCCTAGGAAACTAGCATTAAACTGACTAAGTATTAGGAGTTTTGTTTGAGATAATTGCCAGTTAATTCCATAAAGTGTTTGGTAAAAGTGCAGTAGAAAGAAGTAGTGGATAATACATGAGAACAATAATAGAAAGATGCTGGTTTAGAGTGAGGTCAGCAGTCCCCCAGCTAGGTCAGAAGTCATTTGTTAGCAGAGGAAGTGGCAATAATGGGACAGATGAGATGGCAAAAATAAAGCATGTGGTATCTACAGCGCAGTTTTATTATACATAAAATCACATCAACGTGACTTTATAACACAATAAAATCAACAGATTAGTGCTTTCGTCATCCAATTATAAAGACTTCATCAGACAAATTACCTTCTGTTGTCCCAGTATATATATGTGTTAATCATAAGTCACATGATGTAAACCTATCCTACCTACCACAATGTTGTGATTTAAGGTGCTAGTTACAAAGTTTCTAAACATTTCTTTCCGGGTATCAATAACCTAAAAGTATATGTTGCTAGATTTTTTAAGAAGCTGTATAAAAATTAAAACTTACATTAAAATGTATACACCCAGTTTAAGATGTTAAACAATACTGTTACTACATTTAACCTATAAGATCATACACAAATGCAACATTATCATATAAAACAATCTGTATAAATAGATAATCTATTTTTCATATGCTTTTAACTTTAACAGACTTTGTACTGAAATAATTTCATTTAAACTGGGTGGTACCATAGCTTTTAAATAAATTTGCCACCATAATTTGTGCTATTCCATGATGATATGCCATGGTCCACCGTATATATATTTTATGTATAATAAAACCGCATTGTGGATGCCACGTTGGTTTTGGTAATACAGATGAGTTGGTCCTTATATATGATGAGGAGGCAACCTTCATCAGTTCTGGCCCATTCAAGCCATGCAAAAGGATTTTAAAGTTAAGAAAATAGTGGTCAAATTTTGCATTCCACATTTGAGCCAGGACCCGCAGAGCTAAGCTACATCAAGACTATAATGCTGAAGCCAAGTATAAATCTGATTTTATGTATTGCTTATTCAACTTGGGCTTAGTAGGTCAAAGATAAGAAACACGTGACTAGCTGTACTAGATGAATATGGTGTTAGTGACTGCTAAATATCCTGGGATAGGTTCAATGTCACTAGAGAATAAAATAAGGATTGATACTGACTTATGGAGGTTTTTAGGCGTATGAGAGGTCATAATGTTAAGGGTGTCAGTTACTTTTGCTTGTATGGTGTGAGAAGCAGCTACTAAGGCTAGTAGAAAGATGTTAGGCACACCAAAGAAAAGATGTAATTTTGTGACTAGATAGTGAAAATGAAAGTGAATGTCATGAATTGTGAAAGGAGTGTGTTGGAGTTTAAACTTAATGCTAAAGTAATAGCTATACAGACTAGCTATACGGTTTCCGTAGGTTCATAGGTGTATACTAGGCTAACACAACCCAAATGTGATCCACAAATTTGATTTATATTTGATTTATTGGGGTGATTTACTGACTGCCTCTGTCGTTCTGAGACATAGGAGCCATATGAGGGATGAATTTCTGATTACTCATTCATTTGTCCAAGTTGCACTTAAGTAAGGCTAGGGGAACTCTGCCTCATATGGATGGGGAACCTGTTCCAGAGAATAAAAAATTTCTGAGAAACATATCTGTCTGTCCACCATGTCCTATTTATGTCACAAGGAAAATTTAGGTCTTTTAATCTGGTAGAGATGTTGCTGTTTGTTTTGCGAATGTGCAAAATGTTCATCAAAACAGGTTCCAGGGATGTCTGGTATCCTAGGCAAAGATCACTTCTCAGAAGTTTGTATGATACTGAGTAATGTAACAGGGCTTTGAGGTGATCAGTGTAGGACATTGTGTTTACTCCCTGTATTTTTTTGTAAGAAACCTTTGTGGACATTCTAGTTGCTGTACATGTCTGATCATGTACATACCGAAGGGGGCATTGTACTTTATGATGGTTCTGATGAGGGCCAAGTACAGTGGTATGATGACCTCTCTGGACCCAGATGCTTATAAGGTGAGCAACATAGAGTTCCATAGAGTTCTTTTCTTACTACCTTGGACATATATTGGTGGAAGGCTAGGTTATTATCTACATGAGCCTGACTAATGAATTAACTTTTAAGAGTGTTTTACTGATGATGCAGTTACCCAGGTTGACAGACTTCCCAAAGGGTACTATAATGCATTCTTTCTTATTGAGTTTTAAGCTATGGCTTTGGCAACAAGTATTTGTCTGTATTAGACTCCCTGAAGGGTATTCTCATCTTGGGGGATTCAGTGACTGCTTCCAGTTTGCAATCACCTGTGAACTTGGTTAGCCAGAGGCCTTTGACATTGGCTTTGACATCTGAGAAGTAGATGCCAATGAGGTGTGGGCCTAGCACAGAGCCCTGGGAGACTCCACTGATATCCAGCACTTTGTGGAGGTGGCCTCACCACTTCTAACCTCCTGAGTCCTATCAGTGTGACAGCTACCTATCCAGTGTGTTATAAAGGGATTTATACCTACTTCCATAATGTCCAAGTGGGCTATTGTATGATTTGCCTTAGCCAGATCTAGGTAGGTAGTATGCACCATTTTCCCCTCATCCATTCCCGTAGTGACTTTTTCAAAGAATTGCACCAGCTTCGGTAAGTGTGACCTCCTTTTAACAAAGCCATACTGAGATGGATTCAGTGTCTGGAGGTCTCCTATACACTTGGTGATAATTTCCATGGCAATTCTTTCCTTGACTTTGCAAGTAAGACTAGTCAGACTAATGGATGTGTAGTTTCCAGGATCTGTTGAAGGTCCTCCCTTATGAAGAGGGATGACCATCACAGTCCTCCATTCAAATGGCACAAAGCCTGCTTTAAAACTATAGTTAAATAAATACTCTATGAGTCCTGATAAGTCATATTTTAGACTATTTAGAAGGCATTCTGGAATGTTATCAGGGCCTAATGTAACCATGTTCTTGGCTTGAGTGAGTGCAGCCAGTACATGTTCCCTAGTTTTAGTCGGAGGGGTTATGTTTTAGGGTATTTTGGGGGGAATGATTAGAGTGTGGGGAGTTAAAGTTGAAACTGAATGTGTCCACTAACACATTCATCACATCGCTAGGCTCAGTGAATGTGGCAGCATTAATTACCAGTTCAGCATATTATTGTGTGCTGCCACTGAGGTTTCTGATTTAACTATAGAAGACCTTATGGTTACCTTTCACCTGGAAGGCTATCTTAGAGTTGTCTTTGCTTGACCTAATTAGCTCTCTTTTTTCCTGTTTACTTTGATGAAATAGTTTTTATCTTTATGGGAATTACCCTTCCTGATTTTTGCCATTTTTTCCTTTTTTTGTATATCCTGTTTAATTTGAGAGGCTTCCTGGGTAGTATGTTTCTGGGGTTAGTCCTGGGCTTACTTCTGGTAGGTACAGCAACTGCTCTGCAGCCATTGATATGGTTGTACAGAGTTTCTGAGAACAATTCAGCATAGGCTGGGGTTTGGAGTGGCACTGCATTTTGAAAAAAAACATCACTAAATAACAGGTAATTTGCCTTGGAATAGTTCCTAACTTTTACTGGTTTTAATGGGATTACAGAGTTGATTTTGATTTTGAAGGAGACAGCTTCATGGTCAGATCTTACCAGACAAGACATTGGGTGGCGGGGTGCAGAGTTCCCCATATTAATGAACACAAGGCCCAGTATGTTGGAACCTGTAGTGAGTGTATTCACTGTTTGGTCAAGCATGTTTG
The DNA here is from genome assembly GCF_019279795.1 of Protopterus annectens. NCBI lineage: Eukaryota > Metazoa > Chordata > Ceratodontiformes > Protopteridae > Protopterus > Protopterus annectens. The sequence continues at coordinate 674,436,301 of NC_056746.1, forward strand.
TATTTACAAAGTCCAGAAATCTCTGTGCCTGTAGATTTGAGGCCATGTAGGACTCCCAATCTCTAGAGGGATAATTAAAGTCACCCATGAGCAGGCTGTTAGTTTGTATGGTAAGTGTCTCCAAAAGGTCCAAGTATACATTGTGAACTTCTTGGGCCATGGAGGGTGAGCTATAGCTGGCTAGGATATGGTATAGGATTTTGTCTATGGCAATCTGCATATGAAGAAACTCCATCATGTCATCCTGTTTGATCACCATAGAGGTATGCTTATTGCTGATGTATATTGAGACACCTCCACGTTTAGCCTTTGTCTGTACAGCTAGTAGTCTAAAAGTGTGGAAGGCACTGAAAGCTTGCACTGCTAGGGTACTCGCTGATACTATAAACCATGTCTTAGTAACTGCAAAGATGTCTGTATTCTTGAGTGTGAGGAGGGCTTATAGTTTTTTATTTAGCCTCCTGCAACTGAGCAGTAACACCTTGAGGTTCTGTTGAGTTCCTTTTGCTATGTTAGTAGGATTGTCAATTTGGCATTGCCTAAAAAGGCATTATGAGAGTGGATAAAATACTGGCCAGTATTCAAAAGCCTAGAGGGGGAAAGGTGCAGGCCATCCTTGGCTCAGCAACATGGTCTGTTGACCATGTCCTCCCAAGTTGACAAATATTGGATCCACCTAGAAAGACATCAGGAAAACTGCCAGTTGTTGAACTCATTTTTGCCCATATTCTGGCACCATCTTCGGTGAGGGTAATATGCTGCTCACTGCTAGAATAATACCAGCCTGAGACACATAGTCTGAAAGCTCCATAGTGCCTCTCTTCGTATAGTCCAAGTAGGTACATCTCAGGATATTTACACCTATATGGACTATGACGAAATCATACTGGTACCTGTTGCGTAATGACTAGAGTACATGTGTGATTTGGTGAATCTTGGCTCCAGATAAGCAACTAACAGTGATCTTCTCCTTATTCAGCCTGGTTAGAGGGCATCAGTATATCTTACAATGGAGTTCTCAATGAAGAGAGTCCTGGGAAGTGTGTTTACTTATCTTAGGTGCTTAGTGTTTGGGGTTCCACTGAGAGTGACATATCCACTAAGAATGACAATATGCGTGGTGTTAGGTGTTTGTTTCCGAGTGCTTTTGGGCTTGCTGAAACATATCTTTAACAACAGGTGGTCTGGGAGATGTTTGTTGTTTAGGAAGATTGCTTTTAAGTGCTTCAGCATGCATTGGTCAATGTGTATGTTGTGTGTTATGTGAGGTGGGTGTTGTCTGCATGGTTTTGACTACCTGATGTGGACTTGAATACAAGAAACACTTCTGAAATGCAAGCTAGGAGTACAAACATTGCTGTGCTCCATGAAAATGACCAGGACACTATGTAGTAAAGGAGGTTTACTCAAGGGCAACACTGGTTTGCTGGGTGGGCACTCAGTATCGTGGGTCTATGAAAAACAATGGGTGGGAAGACCACATAAACAGCTTATACAAGAGTCTATAGCAATGAAAAGGGGGTTACTTTGGAAATCAGATTATTGTAAGGGGTGACTTTTAGGCAAGAATAAAATGAAATAATTAGTGTGCTTAGGATGGTTAATTTTGGTTATTGTTACTGAGTAAATAAAATACAGACATAATGGAGATATATTTCTTCTGTAACTGTTCCTGGGAGATGTTGTGTTACTTGCATTTGCCTGTGAATTTCTCTTTAAGTAGCAAATCTTGAGATTTTGCTGAAGTGCTGTATTCACGTTGCCAAGCTGTCACAATGGAAATGGAACAGAACTGATGAATTGAATAACATCACTACCTGTTCTGCAAGCCTCCATTCATAGTTTAAGAATGTGCATATGCTGCTCAGTTGGAAAAGATGAAGCTGTAGAATATTGAGCTGTTTCATTATCTGCGTTGCCTTGTTTTGGAATCATTGCTGCTATCATAACAAAGATGGTGAATTTATAGTAAGTATGGACACATCTATATTACAATGAAAGTAAACTAAATATGTTAAAATAAAAGGTAAAAGGGTAGCACTGTTTAGAATTTGGAATCATTAAAATTGGATATAAATTATTAATGGTAGACATTTATTAGTGTAGAGTAGATAAACTTTAAATAATTGCTGTACTGAGAAATATTTGCATTTAATACCATGAATAAAGTTAATCAGTGAGAAGATGTTAAGAATTTGTAAAATTTATGTGTGTTTGTGTGTGTGTGTGTGTGTGTGTGTGTGTGTGTGTGTGTGTGTGTGTTTGTGTGTGTGTGTGATTTCTGCTCCAGACCTCCCTAACCATTAAGCCATCCGGACACTTTGTTGGCTTGTCTATTCCCACTGGTCAAGAGCACTATGGTCCAATCATTCTCTTTGGATGAGGAAGGAGCATACTGGGAGCAATGCTGCCATCAGGGAGGAGGAACTTTTTTCTTTAAGTGCTATAGCTCTTATCTGTATGCTTTCTTACTGGTGCCAAGGGGTTCACATGCAATGAGCAAACATGAGACTCACCTCTGCATATGATATGATCAAGAAGCCCTGTCCACCTTTAAGACAAGCATCTTCAAGCCATCCAAGGTCTACAGTGAGGATTCAGTTATGGAGAGTGTGCCAAAAGAACCCTCACCCCCCAATGCCAGAGCAAGTAAAGGCTTATTATTCCTCTCCTACTCCATGCCAACTTAACAGGTGACTAAAGCAACCAGCTAAACTTGGTCACCTTATAGGTTCATAGGTTCATAGGCATGTACTAGGCTAATGGCCCCGAAGCCTTTACAAGCCTAGCCCCAAACAAATTGCCCAGACACATTGCCACCCAATGTTAGTTCACAGTGCCCCTATCCAGTAGGCAACTGGAATGATCCCTGGGGTGAACATGCTGTTATCCATCCACTCGTCAAGATTTCTCTTGAAGAGGGCCAGCAAGGTGGTCTGCTTGACATGAATGGGAAGATTATTCCAGAGTATGGGCAGTCTTTGGGAGATAAACCTGCCCCTCCAGCATGTTCTGTAAATTGTGGTAATTGGGTTATGATCTCTGGAGTGTGTGACATGGGGGGACTGGGATTTATTTAGGTGTAGTATTTCAAGTAGTGCTGGGTAAGACATGGCTTTGTAAGTCAAGCAGAGATCACCTCTAAGTAGACGATAAGAGACTGAGAACAGCTGAAGTTTCTTGAGTCTGTCCATGTAGGACATGTGCTTAAGGCCTAGGATCCTTTTTGTGAGTTACTTTTGTGGCCTCTCCAGCTGTTGTATGTGTTTGGTCAGGTACATGCCAAATGGGGCATTATATTCGATGATTGGTCTAATGAGGGATGAGTAGAGAAGGATGATGACCTCTTTCTTCTTGGATGTGAAACCTTTTGTTATAAGATGTGCCTCATAGAAGGGCTTTCTGACCACAATGGCAATGTGGTGGTTGAAGGTGAGGTGGCTGTTGACCTTGGTGCCCAGATCTCTTATGGCCCCTTCATGTTCAGTGGGCTCATCAACATGGTAATTCATGGGAACTGAATTTTTTCCAAAGGGGATGATAATGCATTTTTTGGCATTAAGCTTCAGGCCATGGTTCTGACACCAGATGTCTGCATCACTTGGGGAGCATTTTAATGAATCCTAGCTTGCAGTCATCAGCAAACTTGGTCAGCCAGAGTCCTTCTGTGTTGGCCTGGACTTGAGTAACACAGATGTCCCACTCACTAGGTTGAAAAAGGAGAAGGTAACAGTCAGCTGTCTATCAGGTGCCAGAATCTGACACATAGCACATGCATTCAGGTCACCCCACAACATGTACAAGTATGACTCTGTCACTGTCTATGTGGGTGTGAATGACCTGAGACACACCTCCCTGGACTACATGAAGAGAGACATGGTGGAGCTCTCGGATTATGTGACACAGGCAGGTATGACACTAGCCCTGAGCAATATCCTACCATCACCCAGAATAATACCGCAGTACAAACAAAAAATGATTGACTTCAACAATTGGCTAAGTTTCTGGTGTCATTCTAAGGGGATCCAGTATCTGTCTACTTGGGATGACATGATTGACAGACCTCGATGCTTTGCCAGAGATGGCCTGCATTTTCAACCCTGGGTTTCCAGGCACTGGCTAAGGCTCTTGCCACCCCTATGGTGCCTTTTTTAGGCAGTGTTTCAAAGATCAAATTACCACCGTAACAGCTATAAATGAATGCAATCTGAGGGTCATGCTGCTCAATGCTAGAAGTCTAAATTTCAAGATAGACTCACTCAAAGCACTCCTCAAAATGGAGAACATCGACATTTGTGCTGTATCAGACACCTGGTTTAAAGCATCAGAAAGCACCGCTGCACTACTGGGCTCTAACTCATTCCACACCTTTCAGCCCCAAAACATGTACCGAAGCTCCAAAGGCAGTGGTGTCTCCATATTCATAAATGATATGCACACCTCTAGATTAGTAGCCCAGCATAATGCATCTGAGATACTTCAGGTACAAATAACATTGGGTAAGACTGCGATCCAAGTTATAGCCTGCTATATGTACCCAGCCATGTCCCTAGACTCTCACTCCATGTTCCTAAGCACCCTGGAATCTGTCAAGGTCCAACCCAAAACTCTTATACTAAGAGACGTCAACTACACCTCCATCAACTGGGAAAACTATTCAAGCACCAATGCACTGGCCCAACGCTTCCTGGAATTCATCAATTCCAATGCCCTGGACCATCTCATTCTTACCCCCACTAGAGGAAGCAACATCCTTGACCTGGTTATTACTAACATGGCCGACTATTGCTCTACACCAATAGTCAATTCCTCCCTGGTTCGATCCGACCACAAACTAATCAACATGGAAATTCACATCTCACCCACACCCCCGCAAAGGTATCCACCATGAAAAACTTCACCAAAGCTGACTTTGGACTCCTAAAAATAGAGGTGGCTAACTTCACAGCACCTTTGCCAATGGAAAATAGATGCATGACTGCTGAATCATACATGAATGCATCGTACAAACACGTACATAAATGCATGGAACTAGCCATACCCAACAGAACTAAGATGCTCTCCTCCAAAAAAAGGAAGCCAGTCTGGTGGTCCCCTGCCATTAATAAACTCTACAACAGAAGGAAGAAACTGTTGCAGAAAAAGGTGAAGTTCAAGAATGAAAAATTTCCCTTATTATCCTCAACAAAAAGTTGAGATCCCTTACCAAAACCTCCAAAGCCAGCTAAGAAGGCAGAATTGTGGCAGACACTAAAACAACCACAAAGCCTTCTTTAGTTATACCAAGAATCTCCATGGCAATACCCAGATTTGCTCTGAGTTACCGCACAATGGTACCTCCTATACTGAGCCAATAGATATTGCCAACATAGTGGCCAACAGATTCAGTGCCAACTTTACCACCCCAAAGGACCAATCTCAATACCAGATGAATGCCAGGCCCCCTGCATTACTGTAGCACAGGTTAAAGCTGCATTGTCTAAGGCCAAGAATACAGCTTCCATGGGACCCGACAATATCCCTTGCTGTGTTCTACATGAATTACAAAGTGAACTGGCACCACATCTGTGTGCTCTGTTCACTCACAGCCTCACCTCAGGCTTTGTCCCTACTGAATGGTGCACTGCTACAGTCAGCCCTCTCCATAAAGAAGGAGCAACTACAGACCCTGGAAATTATCACCCCATTAGCCTGAAGAGTCTGATATGTAAGGCTATGGAGTGCATCTTCATGGATCTAATTAACAAGGATATAGAGAATCTTCAAACTCTAGATCCCACATAATTTGGTTTTGTGAAAAGTAAATCATACCTGCTCAACCTGGTTGACTTCTTTGATTCAGTCACTAGAGTGGTGGATGAAGGTAAGGCAGTTCATACAGCCTACATTGATCTGGCCAAAGCCATTGATACCATTCCTCACTCAGGAATTATTGATAAACTCACCAAACTAGGCATCAGCCCCTATATCATTAGGGTTGCAAACTGGCTCACAGATAGAACACAGTGTGAAAGTAGCAGCCTCCAAGTCAGCCTGCTGACTAGTTATGAATGGAGTCCCATAGGGATCGGTCCTGGGTCCTCTCCTGTTTGGCATCTACTTCTCAGTAGTCCAGGCCAACATGGAGGGACTCTGGCTGACCAAATTTGCAGATGACTGCAAGCTGGGAGCCATTATTAACTCCCCAAGTGATGCAGACATCCTACAGAAAGGCCTCACTGAGACCAATGACTGGTGTCGAAACCATGGCCTTAAGCATAATACCAAAAAATGTGTTGCCATCCCCTTTAGGAAAAAACTCAGTTTCCACTAATTACCACATCGATGGGAGCCCACTGAACACTAACGGTGTTATGAGAGATCTGGGGAGACGATTTGACAGCAACTTCTCCTTCGACCAGCACATTGCCACTGTGATCAGAAAGTCCTTCTATGTGGCACATCTCATTACCAAGGGTTTTCCATCCAGGAAGAATGAGGTCATCATTTCTCTCTATTCTTCCCTCATTAGACCAATCATAGAGTATAATGCCCCATTTGGCATGTACCTCACTAGACACCTGCAAAAGCTGGAGAGGCCACAAAAGTACCTCACAAAGAGGATCCTAGGCCTTAAACACATCCTACACGGACAGACTCAAAAAACTCCAGCTATTATCTGTCTCATATTGTCTACTAAAAGGCAATCTCTGCTTGACTTACAAAGCCATGTCTGACCCAGCTCTGTTAGAAATGCTACATCTAAAGAAATCCCAATCCCTCCACACCACATGCTCCAGAGACCTCAACCTCATTACCACAATCAACAGAACATGCTGAAGGGACAGGTTCATTAAAGGCCAAGTGGTACAGCGTTTAAGGTGTATGCCTTTCAACCACAAGGTGCAAGGTTTGATTGTCACTACTGGAAAGAGCTTTATAGAGGGTTGGGAGGGTGGCCTAATGGTTAAGGTGTTTGCCTTATAAACACAAGGTACAGGGTTTGAATCTCACAGGGGATAACTGGCTAGGCTTAAAATGGCTCACAATGGCAGTTAGGCTAGTACTAACCTATGCAACTGCCCATGCTCTGGAATAGACTTCCCATACATGTCAAGCAGAACACCTCACTAGCCCTCTTCAAGAGAAATCTTGATGAGTGGATGGGAAATAGAAAGTTCACCCCAGGGATCGCTCCAGTGACTCTACTTGATAAGAGGCACCGGGGACTAACATCGGGTGGCACAATGCCAGGACACTTCTATGGGCTAGGCTTGTAAAGGTCCCAGGGCCATTAGCCTAGTACACATCTATGAACCTATGAAAAGTAGATGCCAACCAGGTGGGGACCCAGGACTGATCCCTGTGGGACTCCACTCATGACTGTTCGACAGTCTAACTTGGAATCTGCAACTTTCAATTTGCAACCTACCTAGTGATGTAAGGATTGATGCCTAGTTTAGTGAGTTTATAAATGATACCTGAGTGGGGAATGGTATCAAAGGCCTTGACTAGGTCAAGGTAGGCTGAATGCACTGACTTACCCTCATCCACAGCCTTGGTGACTGCCTCGAAGAAGTCAACCAGGTTCAGCAGGCAGGACCTCCCCTTGACCAAGCCAAACTGTGTGGGGTCAAGAGTTTGGAGGTGGCTTATATCTTTGTTAAGCAGGACCATGATGATGTGCTCCATAGCTTTGCATATCAGACTCATCAAGCTAATGGGTGATAGTTCCCAGGGTCTGTAGTTGCTCCCCCTTTATGGAGCAGGATGACTGTAGCAGTGCACCATTCATTTGGGACATAGCCTGAGGTAAGGCTGTGATTGAACAGGGCACACAGATGTGGTACCATTTCATTTTGTAGCTCATGTAGGATGCAGCCAGGGATATTATCAGGTCCCATGGATGCTGTATTCTTGGCTTTGGACAATGCAGCTCATACCTGTACTGCAGATAGGGTCCTGGGGGGGGGGAGTTGGCACTGAATCTGTTGGCCAGTATGTTGGCTATATCTGTTGGCTCAGTATAGGAGGCACAATTGTGCAATAACTCAGAGCAAATCTAGGTTTTGCCTAAGAGTTTTTTTGTTGTAGCTATAGAAGGCTTTGTGGTTGTTTTTGGTGTCAGCTGCAATTCTGCCTTCATAGCTGGCTTTATAAGATTTGATAAGGGATGTGAGACTGATAAGGGAGGTTTTCCAGTCTTGTGACTTTATTTTTTTTCTGCAACAGTTTCTTCCTTCTGTTGTAGAGTTTATTGATGGCTGGGGACCACCATATTGGCTTCCGTTTTTTTAGAGGAGAGCATTTTAGTTCTATTTCGTATAGCAAGGTCCATGCATTAGTGTACATGCTTGTACAGTGCATTGGTGTATGATTCAGCAGTCATGCAGCTATTTTCCATTGGCATGGATGCCGAGAAGTTAGCCACCTCTCTTTTTAGGAGCCCAGAGTCAGCTTTAGAGAAGTTTTCAGGGTGGTAACCTTAGTGGGGGAGTGTAGGTGAGATGGAGATTTCCATGGTGATCAGTTTGTGGTCAGACTTAACCATGGAGGAATTGACCATAGGTCTGGAGCAATGGTCTCCCATGTTGGTGATAACCAGGTCAAGGATGTTGCCTTCTGTAGTGGGGGTCAGAATGAGCTGGTCCAGGGCAATGGAATTGATAAATTCCAGAAAGTGTTGGGCCTGTATATTGGTACTTGAACAGTTTTCCCAGTTGATAGAAGGGTAGTTGAAGTCACCCAGTATGAGAGTATTGGGTTGGACCTTGATAGATTCCAGGGTGCTTAGGAACTTGGAGTGAGAGTCTAGGGACATGTTTGTGGTTCTATATCAGGCTATGACTTGTATCGCTGTCTTACCCAGTGTTAGTTGTGCCTGAAGTATCTCAGATGCATTATGCTAGGCTACCAATCTAAAGGTGTGCATATCCTTTAAAAATATGGAGACATCACCACCTTTGGAGCTTCTGGCCATATTCTAGGGCCAAAAGGTATGGAATTAGTTGTAGCCTTGGAGTACAGGGGGGCTTTCTGCCTCTTTAAACCAGTAGTCCATTACAGCACAGATATTGACATTCTCCATTTTGAGGAGAGTTTTGAGCAAGTGCATCTTAAGATTTAGAGTTCTAGCACTGAGCAGCATGACCCTCAGATTGCATTTGTTTGTAGGCAGAATTTTGATCTTTGGAACACTGCCTAAAAAGGCATTATAGGGGTGGCAAGAGCCTTAGCCAGTACCCGGAATCCCAGGGGTGACAGATGAAGGCCATCACTGGCAAAGCACCAAGGTCTGTCAATCATGTTGTCCCAGGCAGACAGATACTGGATCCCCTTAGAATGACACCAGAAACTTAACATATTGTTGAAGTCAATCATTTTCTGCTCGTACTGTGGTATAATTCTGGGTGATGGCAGAATACTGCTCAGGACTAGGGTCATACCTTCTTCAGAGTGAGTGAAAAGCATCCATACCTTACATTAAATAGTCAACTAATCATTCAATCATCCAATGAAAAACATTATTGAGCAATTATACAATAATTACAAAAGTTAAACGACTAAACATGTCCATGCACAGTAGAAAAAATATGTTATACATACCCTGAGAAAAAATATAGTTAGAAAAGCATCCTGTCTGTTATGTATAGTAATATCTCTCAAAAATCCACTTAAAAAACATTTAAATAAAATGCTAATAAAAAAGTTTTTAAAATATTTATGTTGAAATTGTAAACAACTTGATAAGACAAATGTGTAGAAAATACCTAATATTCACCTATTGAAACTAAATTCTGTTGGCCCTATCCTTCAAAACAGGCTTTAAGGAGATGCGTTCATTCAGGCCTGGTGGAGTAGTAGCATCCAATATTATTTGCCATCTGTATTCCAATAATTCTACCCTCAATCTGACATCACCACCCCTTTCAAGACTTCCCACTCTATCGATCACAAAGAAAATAAATTTCTTGAAGTCCATACAGTGTGTACTATGCATATACAATGCATTATTTATGTTATGATTTTTGATGGCCCGCAGATGTTCTGCAATCCTGTCCTTTAACCTACGGATAGTTTTGCCCACATACAGGTGGCAATATATACCAAATTCTGTGTGTTGCAACTGCACCTGCCAGGGCACCCAATAGTCTTAAAATAATTAGTCACCACTACATAAGGTCCTTCATTAATGAACCTACAAAATTTACAAGTTCCACACTTATACATCCTGGAACATTTGTATATAATTCTGTTTCCTTTCAAGATTTCTTTGATGTTCTTTCCCCTTGAGTATATTATTTTGGGGAAACTTCCTAAATCATTCCTCAGAGTTTCATTAAATATTGTGTCCCATATTTTGTTCACCACTTCAACAACACCAGACGTTTGACTATTGTATCTCAAAATTAATGCCTTGCCTTCAAAGGTGTTGTCCTTCTCCACCATTTCTGTGTTGTTACCCCTTAAAATGGGTTGATATCTACTCCTCCTTTTTCCCAAAACTTTGTTTCTAAATTTTAACAACTTTAATGGGTATCCCCTGTCTAAAAAGAAGCCAATTAAGGTATACACTTCCTTATTGCAAGTGTCATTGTCACTCACTAGTCTAGAAAGTCTTACCATCTGGCCCTTTACTATTCATCTTTTTTGATGTTGAGGATGGCAACTATTATAATGTAACAGGGAATTACTATGAGCCTTCTTCCTAAATATGTTGCTATGTAAAATATTTTCTGATTTAATATCTTTAATATCACTTTAATATCCAAAAATTATATCTCATTATTGTTCCATTTACTAATAAATTTAAAAAAAAGTAGTGGTACTGTTTAAGTATTCAACAAGACTTGGCATCATCCTCACTTCCCTTCCATAAAATTAGTATGTCATCTAGAAATCTGTTATAAAGAGCAATTCTGTCTTTATATAGTGACCCAAATACATATACTTCTTCCCAATGTAGAAGAACTAGGTTGACAAATCCAGGGGCACATTTCACCCCCATAGCCACACCTGAAATTTGCTGAAACAATTCACCTTCAAATGTTACAAAATTGCTCTTCAACACCATTTCCATGCTTGTTGTCATCATATTTATTTTGGCACATTTAATATACCACTTTTTACCAAACTTTGGGTGAAATATTCAACCCACACATCTTGTGGAATTACAGTAAATAGGTTGATGACATCTATAGTTATGAAGGACCATTCTGCAACAAACGAAAATGAAGCAATAAACACCAAAGCAGTAATTCCACTATTAGAAGAACCAGACCGTAGGAAGAACGATGAAGTGGAAAAGACTTTATTGTTCTTGTCTTATGAAAAACAACATTAAAACTTCGCTGTTCAGTGAAAATCTTTCATTTGTACCAGAAAAAACAATTGAGATCAAGCGCTTTCGCGTGGTTCAAATACCAAGCTTTATCAAGATGAATTGTATACTGAATAGGGCTATTATTATAGGGCTCACCTACAACCATGTGACCACAGGTAATAATTAGGTTTTAAAGCTATACATTCATTAGCTAACCTAATAGTGAAGGACCATTCTGTACCATGACCTGATATCTTATCAAGTCTTTGGAGGCAATGCCAAGAATCTTTCAAAATGTGTGGAATCCTAGCCACAACCTTCTGAATCCTTTCATCCCCAAAGGCAGCCAAGGGTTCAGTCTTGGAACCCTAGGACAAAACTATAGCTCTAAAAGGGGGATCCCTAGTGCCCTTGTGTATTTTTGGGATACCAAAAATAACAGGTGTGACTGGGTATTCCACATTTAAAAAGTTAAATTCTGTCTCAGTAAGTGCTCCTTGGAATAAAGCATCAAGTAAGAATAAATCAATTTTACGGTATGCTATATGCAACTCGTTAATAGAAATCCTTTGATAAGTGGTGTGGTCATCCAATATTTCCTGCATTTTAGCTATGTAATCAGATTTAGACAATCACCACACCACCGCCCTTATCGGGTTTCATAATTCTCAACTCTTTGTTTTCTGCTAACTCAAACAAGGCACCCTTCTCTTGTATAGACAAATTAGAAGCATAATTTGCCCCCCATTTAGTATTAATTACGTTCTTGATTCCCTTCAAACATAATTTTTCAAATATAGCCACATCCTTGTTGCATGGGAGTACAAAAACACTTTTCCTTTTTAAACACCCATCATTGTTTTGATGACAAACAACATTAGGATTGTCCTTGAAAAAAAGAGCCAAATTAAGCTGTCTTATGAACATTTTGACATTAGTGAATACATCCACCATATTTGTTCTAAAGTTAGGTGTTGTTGTTGTTGTTGTTGTCTTTCAGTTTTTCCCGGTTAAAGGTCGCCACAGCGGAACTCTGGTCCGCTAATGATTGGTAGTTGATTTTTACGTGCCAAGTTACCAGCCCTGATGCACAACCTTCAACAAAGGTACGACCATTCACGCATGTCTCGACGCAGAAGGCGCTCTAGCTGAAAATCGAACTGGACAGCGTCTTACTGTGAGGTGACAACGCTACCGCAGCACCACCACTGTGGGTTATTTGTTCTAAAGTTAGGTACAAATAAAAAACCTTTTGACAATACGTCATGGTGGGCTTCTTTAATATCAAAGGCACTATAATTATAAACTTTGAAGTTGGATTTGGTGAGGATTTTACACTGTGACAACAAGTTCTCATTGTTTAAACATACTTCTACGTCACATATAGTAGTAATGGAAATATCTGGTAAAACTTCACATGCTACACAGTCAAAAGTTGTGTCAGAGTCATTTAATATCTCCTCCTGTTGTTGTAGTTGTTCCATTGTTTGCCTGTGTCTGTCCCTGATATTTCGTATCCGGAACATAGTGCTGGGTGGTTGAATTCCCCTCCCTTTTGTTCTGTAGCCGAGCTGATCTCCTTAATGGCGGGTATTCATCTAAAAAAACCCCGGATGTTGTCTCTCTGTTATTCAACCCACCATCACTACTATCATAATCATCATTAACAATTATGGCACTTTCAATATGATTTTCATGACTGTGTTTAACAATCACATAGGCCTGGTTGTTTTTGTAATCCTCCATATCCCTAGCTAACTTCTTGGTTTTTATTTGTATACTTTTTTCTACATATTTATCAATATTGCTTAAAACATCCCTGTATCCTTGTACATTTTGACAAAACAACAAATCCCCCACAATGCTTTCATTCAGTTTAACAATTTCGTTCTCAAGCATATTTATCTTACTTACATTGTTTTTTACAATTATGTCCAACATTTGTAAACCCGTCTTGTTAAAAAGATCTAAAAGTTCCTTGTAGGCTTGTGTCCCTTGTTCTATACCATTGGGAAGTTTCCAGATCCTAAGTCCCTTGGGGACCTGTTGTAAAGTGATAGATTTGACCAAAAATGCATTGTCCAATTGTAGCGCCCTGTATTTTCTACACTTAGTCCCAAATAGTTATATTTGTTGTTTAACAGTCAGTTCCAAAGCTTTACCTTCCTTCGAAGCAGTAAAATTAAAATTGGGGCCTTGAAACCACCGTTTGAAGCCCTCACCAACATAGTTGTTACCACTGCTGTGCCTTGTTTCGCCTCTCACATTTATGCCCCGGTTGTTGTCAGATGATTGGTCTTCACCTCGCTCACCCGGCTCTCGTCTATTGTTGTTAGGTCTTAGGTCTTCACTTTTAGAAATATTGGAATTGCCGTTAACTCCAACCGGTATGTTGTTACCTCGATTAGGCGTGAGTGGCGAATGCAGGGTGAACAACTCAACTTGCGAGCCCGTTAGCGTCACCGGACTAGTGCGTGGAACGTCTCGTTCAGTCAAGAGCGACGTCAATCTCTTGACTGCGGCTGTTAACTCAACAACAGCTGCTTCCATGTATATATATATATATATATATATATATATATATATATATATATATATAAAAATATCAAAATAAGAAAAACTGGTCTAAAAAGAACTGCCAAGTGTGCCGCAGGCGGATTCACTAACAAAGATTAGAACATTGGTTTAGGATTGCATGCATTGTTGTACTGAAGGGCTAACCTGTGATTATAGCCTAATTTCCTTGGGTTTGTCTTCATGTTGTCTGCATGAAAAGCTGCTTGGACTATACTGTTTTGGATTTACATGCATCTAATTGTGCCTTTTTATGGATTTATTTGAACTGTTCATTTTGGAATTTTATAGTACATTGTCAAAGTTATAGTAAATACTGTTATTAATGCTAATAATAAAGTGTGGCTGTCCTCAAGTCACATCTTTCCAATTACACATACTTTATTTATCCTATTTCCTCCTTGTTGAAAGCATGGAATTTAGTTAACCAATTGCCTGCAAATACTTCCACCATGCTCTTATATGATAATAATAATAATAATAATAATAATACTAATAATAATAATAATAATAATAATAATAATAAAAAGTTCATTTTTACTATATATATATATATATATATATATATATATATATATATATATGTATGTATATAAATGTGTGTGTGTGTGCGTGTGTGTGTGCATGTAATAATTCACTGGTTCTACCATTGCATATTCTGTTGTTTTACTTTTCTGCTTTACTGTTTTCATTGTGCTTATTTGTCTTGTAACTTTTGCACTGTTTTTTGTGCTATCTTTGTAATACAGGTGTTGAACAAAAATGGTCTCAGGATCAGCCCATTCACTCAGTTAAACTAAAAAAAATAGAAAAAATATTAGGACTGTGGCTGACCAAGTTCGCAGATTACTGCAAACTGGGCGCCATAATCGACTCTCCAGCCGACACAAGCATCCTCCAAAAGGGCCTCATAGAAACAGACAACTGGTGCCAGAGCCATGGCCTCAAGCTAAACGCCAAAAAGCGTATAGTCATCCCCTTTGGCAAAAACAAAGTGCCCACAAAGGTGGTAATCCATTAAGTACAGAAGAAGTAATTAGGGACCTGGGGACCCAAGTTGATAGCAATCTCTCATTTGACAACCACGTGGCCAAAGTGGTTAGAAAAACATTTTATATAGCCCACCTAATCATGAAGGGATTCACATCTAGATCAGGGGAGGTCATCGTGCCTCTTTACTCATCCCTCATCAGGCCCATAATTGAGTACAATGCCCCTTTTGGGATGTACCTTACCAGACACCTGCAGCAACTGGAAAGACCCCAAAAGTACCTCACCAAGAGGATCAAAGGGCTCAAACAGATGCCATATGCTGCCCGGTTAAAGAAACTCCAGCTCTACTCAGTGGCATACCGCCTGTTCAGAGGTGATCTGTGCCTGACGTATAAAGCCATGTCCAACCCGGAATTAGTGGACATGCTGCACCTCAGAAAATCCAAATCCTATCGAGCTACACGCCGAGACTTGGACCTCAGCACTGAAATAAATAGGGCATGCTGGAGGGACAGATTCATAACCCAGAGGCTCCCTTCACTCTGGAATAAAATCCCAGTCCAGGTTAGGCAGAGTCCCTCATTGAGTCTCTTCCAGAGGAATCTTGATGAATGGATGGGAGATCGTAGGTTTACCCCGGGTATGACTTCTGTGTCACTGTTAGACAGAGGCACAGTATACTAACCTCAAAAAAAGGGCATAGCAAAATTAATTTAAAATGGGTGGCGAAAGCCAAACACATTCTGGCTAGGCTTATAAATGCCCTAGGGCAGATAGCCTAGTATGAACCTATGAACCTATAACTTGATTGTTTTTATAAACTTAAAATCATTGCTTTTTTATGCAGCCAGTTATTACATATCCCATCTACTCAAGTGTACCCAGAGTTTGTATAACCTGTGTCTTTCCCTGCTGGGTGGTGATGAGGTTCTCCTATTTAAGGGACCATCTAATTGCACTTCACCTATTTTGTTCCTTGACCTTAACATGTCTCCTAGGTGTGGGAGACTAGTATTGTGAACAATCACAATTCTGGTACTGGGATGAGGTTCTCCCTTACTTATTATGACAGAGAGCTGTCTTGTCAGGTAAGGATAATAAATCACCTCCTAAGGGTGAAATTGTGTAAGGGCTGGGGTCCTCACTACCTATCCTAGTACCCCAAGAGCAATATCTTAAATTAGTGAGCAAGACTTACGCCACATGTAATTTGCTTTGGGTTGTACTATATAATGCCATGTAAATCAGGAATACACCAGGAATTATATCTGACTTGGTTTATTCTCCTAATCTGTTTTTTATTACAGAAGCGTGTCTGGACAAGAACTCAGAGCCTTGCCTGGACTTTTATATCCCACATGGTTATAATGCAATTCACAGGCCCAGGGATGGATGACAGAGATGTCAGGTTAGTGGAAGGCTGGACATTTGTTTTTCAGCCTCAGGGTATTGCTGCAGTACTTCTTGGATCTCCTCACTGACCTGATGAACATGACTCCTTGTTGGCTAATCCTTGGAGACTTTAATGCCTGGGTTGATGACAAGACCTGTAAATACACAATGGAGCTTTTTGATTTAATAGAGAGCTGAAGCTTCATTCAGGTTGCTTTCACTGCAATCCACAGATTGGGTCATTCTCTGGACTTGGTTTTCCAACTTCTGCTTGAAACCATGGATCTGGTGTTGGAACCTATCTTATGGTCTGACCACTACCTAGTGTACTTTAAGCTTGGTGTTTTCTACCACTGCTTTCCACCTAATGTACTATTTAAGTGCAGAGATCTTAGGCAGTAAACTCTGATTTGACCAGTTATGTGAGATGGATTAGTGGAGATGATCCAGATGACATCATTGTTGCATATAACTATGATATTGTGACTGCTCTGCATTAGGTCACTCCAGAGAGTACACATCTTAGGACTTTGATTCTCTATGAACTATGGATTAACCATGAGTTTTCTTAGTATGGAAGCTGGGGAAGAGGTTAGCACAAACTGCTTGAAGATAAGTTTGTTTTTCATGAGCATTTTATTTTGTATCAGACAGAGAACTCCTACAAAAGTACCACTTTGTGTCTCATATGCTCTGCCCTATACATAACAGTCCTACTTTGGTTTTCTGGGTGGTTGACATACTGTGCTATCCAGCTTGGTTGGCTACCTGGTGGTGGAAGGGAGCATCTTTCCTCTGCTGAGCATAAGGATACTGCATGGTTCTTTGCAAACAAGAGGTACTCCTTCCACAGCTATTTACTCTATGAGCATAATCAGCTGTCAGAGCTGCAAAACTTGGATTTATGTTGGGTCAAGTTTAAATATATCCTTTGTGTGCTGGATCCCCACCCAGCAAGACTGATTAAAGCTTGTCTTGAGTTATTGGAACCAGCTATTCTCTACAGTATTTGATACTTTTTGCAGATTGGGAAATTTCAAACCTCTTTGAATAAGCTTTTATTCCTGTTCTCATGAAACCATCTTTGTATTTAAACAGCCGAGAAAATTAGTAATGTCTCTAACCTTTCACTTATCAGGAACAAAAACAGCAAACAAATTAAAAAGCAGTGTGCAAAGTTGATACATTTAAAAAAGATGGTTTACTATTAATTGTGCAAATGACAAGCTGTCATTTGCTGCTGAAAATCAAATTGTCGTTTGCACAATGTCAAGTGTATGGGGTAGGTGAACACACTTATGCGAATGCAGTAGTGCATTCGCATCAGTGTATTCAACAAACTGTACGGAGATCACGGTACAGTGGGGATTGGAAATTCATCCATATCGCCACTGTAGTGTGATCTCAGAGTTGGAATATATTATTAGTGGGAGGGTGCAACCCCCTGCAAAAACGTGATGTGTCATATAGGAGTTTGATTTACATCAGGTCCTATACGGATATCATGTGATGTTTTCGGTGACAATGTTAACTCAAATGTGTCGATCATTTGGATCGACATTGTGTAGCAATCGAGATGCTGGGTTCAGTGGTTTACTTCGATACTGCAAATGGAAAATGTTTTGCCTTTCTCAATATTGATAGTAAACCAAAAAAGATACATATACAAAATAACTACACACAGTATGTTTACCATTCTCATCTTTTAATATTAACTTAAAGATGATTCCTTAGTGAATTCTAAGAGGACCATAGAGAAAATCAATGCGAGCACCTCAGATCTTTTCTTGTTCTTAATGAAGATGGGAAGTTGAGATGAAATGGGAGACATTTGTTGAAAATAAATAGATTCCAATGAGATTGTGTTGAGTGCAGAGACTGTGTCTGTGATGCATCTGGAGAGAGACCCACAATGTTGTCCCAAAAAAGAGCTCTGGAAGTAGTAGCTGGTTAGCAAAAAAAAGTGTTTCTCTGAATAAAGAGCATATTGATACACTCTCTGAAGGTGACTTATCTGTACCAGTTCCTAGAAAATTAAAATCAGAAATTCGCTATACAAAAGTAACTATTTGAAATGTTAGGACTTGCTAGACCAAGTCCCAAAACATGGAGACTGAATGGCCAAATAAGCGGACTTACATATATTGAGTCCAAGATGGCCATTTCCATGAATAGTCCCTTTTCCAAGGTATGGCAATCTTGGAGTAGAAGTTTAAAGGAGAAAAACAATGCTCGAGATTTGCTCTTCTCCTGGAAATGTTTTATTTGTTTTTTTCAGCATGTCGGTACTTCATATCTTCAGTACCAACATTTCAGTAAGGAGCCCATCACAAGTTCATCCAAGTATTCCAAGAATGGGTTATTGTTAAGAAAGGCAGCAAGATACTCAAGCACTAGGAAAGACTGAAAAGGGCTTATTTAATTCCATGCAGATAAATGTGCTACCTCTGTACTAAAAATGTATTTTGACTTTGTGAATGACACATTGAAATTGAAAAGCAATGAAAAACATTGAGTTGTCTTTGTATATGAAAATATTTACAATATAGTGACATAATTTCTACTGAAGCAATCTAAAAATGCAGTATAGAATATAGAGCAGTACATCATCATTAAATATCTATAGTTGCATACAGTATTGTATTTTAAAAGTGAAGAAAAAAAACTTTATCTTTTTAAAAAGGAAATATAATATATGTGTACAGCTTTAAGACCTTGGGTACTTCTAGCCTGTGTCAGTGTTCAGGATATTCATCATGTGGCCTGGTGTCCTGTAACAACAGCTCTGCCCAAAATAAATGCAAGTGAAGCTTGTTTTGTGCAGCTGGTGTCTCTTTCTTCAATTAGGCCATAGAGATATGCCACATGTTATAGTCAACAACATACACTCTAGTCTGTTGCAGTCCTTCTTACTGTTTTCTCTTCTTAATATTACCTCTACTAAGTAAGCTGAACACTACTCCAAAATTACTTGTAACCACCCACTTGTTGCCAAAGCACCTGGCATCACACAGTATCACCTTTCATCCTCTATCATGTTTACCTCCCTTGGCTTTCTCCTACATCCTCTTCATAATATGGCATCAAAACACCCCCCCACCACCACCATCACAATTATTATACATCCTACCCACTTCATGCACTGCAGAGCACAGATAGGCATGTCTCCTTTATACCAATACTTTATTTCTGACATTGATGGCATATATTAGAAGAAATTGTCACTTATTTTCTAACACTCAGTGTAATTACTAACTTATTAGATTTTTGTTTTACAAATCATGATGGCATCAGGCCAAGATGGCGGATGATAGAGCACTATTTCTGCTTTTATTCATTTCATTAGTCACTGGGTCATATTCAGAAGTGTGGCTCACAATTCATAGGGCTACTGCATGGACAAATTTAGTTAGAGGCAACTATGCAGTGCGACTACAGAACTGTTTGTCTGCTTGTCTGCTTATGTGTGTGTGTGTGCGTGTGTGTGTTTGCTTGCTTGTCATTTGATTACAGGGTACAATGCTGATTGATGTGGAATGTATTGAGGTTTAGCTCAAAGATAATTATTATGGTAACATAATAATAGCACTCTAAAAGTAACTGCATAGAGCACTACATGTGAAAATGCAATAACTGAAGTACAACGAACCAAGTCAGATACATGCTAAAATACTTTCCCAAGTAGCAGCTTAAAACTATATAACAGTGAAAAATAAATAGCAACATGTATATTAAGTTTAGTGCTTTTATCTTTAATGTCCATTAAGACTTCATCAGAACCTAATTCATTTGTATAACACATCCATTTTAAAACCTTCCTAACTCAGTCATGCGACTAGCATTTAAAAAAACATACTCATTGTTAAAGGCACATAGAGACAATCATATACACATCAAATTAAGTCGACATGTTTATATTCCATTGCATAAATAATCACCCCAAATGGAGAAAATGGTTCCAATAAAATGCATAAACACAATTAAAATGCAAATTTCCATTGTCTTCTGTTTTACTTTACTCATTGTATCCACATTGTAATTTAAACCTGGTCTTGTATGTGTGTGCATGCTCAATTGCTACTTCATGTCTCGTCTTTCTAATCTATTCTTCCAGTCCTCACCTCTAGCATTAATAAAAAACCTTATCAAGCACAAGAAAAAAAATCACTGTATTGGTGATGGTTCTTAAGGATTTTTCCATTTTTTATCACGGGAAGATGGAAAATGCTTAAGAACTAGAACATGCCATCACCAATTTATTATCAGTAGAAAATACACCAATAATACCCTATATAGGCTTTTCCAGGAATTTCCCCAACAGTGGATTTTTATTTCTCATCCTTAAGAAGGATTTTGCTAATGCTAGAGGTAGGAATTGGAAGAATAAATTAGAAAGACAAAAACTAAAGAGGCAATTAACCGTAAACATACATGCAAACCAGGTGTAAATGTCACTGTGAATATTGTCACCCGTCTTGTGTATTCAAACAAGATGATGAGACTGAGTGTTCATTTAAGTCATTTATTACACACAAACACATCAAGATGGATAACTGGAACATAAAAACTTAAACTAACGGACTGACTGACTGCTACACACATGCATGCTTTCACTCCAGCTGCTCACTCAAAATGGCACTCTTGCTTGCACATGTTCTGTATGTATATGCATGTGCTCATGGACTGGAATGGCTCTTAAAGGTACAACACACACTCTGTTGTACGCCCTCTTTCTTTGACTACTCTGTCACGCAAATGAAAATGACAATTAGACGAGCATGCAAATTATACAGATATATACAAACAATAACAATCATGTCCAGGTTGCTGTATGTTTGGGATTAGGTCTTGAGATATGACCCGGCCTTGCAATGTAATAATTAGAACTGGATTTTCCAGCAGGGACAGTCACTGGGGAATGTTCTTCTTCAGAACTTTCAGGGATACTTTCAGGAAAAGGAACATAATGACGAAATGTTCTCTGGAACAGGAACATTAGACAAATCACTCTTGAAAATGAAAGTCTTTATTACAGGTAAGATGCTGTAACAATGGCTCAAACCCAGGTAGTAAATGCTTTCAATTCTGCCTGAATTCCATCCCTTGCAAAATCGTTTGGGACAAATCCTTCTTTAGGAGTTGAGCTTTTACTGTTTTGTTGTTTTTAGCACTTTGAATCAATAAATTCTAACTGATTGGTAGTGTGGTTCTGGTTTGTCTCAACATTAACATCTGGGCAGGTGAGCCAAGTAGATTGTCACAAGGAATATTTTGGAGATTAAGCAGATTTAGAAAAACATCAGTATTATCGCATTTAGATTTCTCCAACAGCTATTTTGCATGATGAACTGCATGTTCGGCCAAGCCGTTTGACTGTGGGTGCTCAGGACTACTCGTAATATGAACAAAGTCCCATGTTTCAGCAACTCTCTTGAACTGCTGACTTGTAAACTATCCACCATTGTCAGAAATTAGTTTGTGTGCACTACCATGGACAAAAAAATGTATTTTCAACTTTGTAATGACAGTACTGGACATAAGATTAGGAAGTAGGTCAATCTCAAACCAATTTGAATAAGAGTCTACTAAAACTAAGTAATGCTGACCATTCCATTTTAAAATGTCTGTAGCTACTGTCGACCAAGGTAGTTCAGGAATCTGGCTTAGCTGAAGTGGCTATTTCTGTTGATGCAGTTTAGCACTATTGCAAACAGAACAAACTGAGAGAGAACTCTCAATGTCTTTCGACATGGAAGGCCAAAAGACTAGTCCTCTTGCCCTTCTTTCAGTAGAATCAGTTCCTGGGTGGCCATGATGCAAGATTTTAACATACTCTTGTTGCAAGGATTTTTGAACAATCACTTTTGGACCTTTCAAGATGATACCATCTTCCATCAAAATCTCTTCTCTCTAATAAAAATACTGCTGCACTTCTAGTGGTAAACAAGATTGCTTTGATGGCCATCCTCAACTGATAAATTGGTTGAGCTTCTGGAGAATTGGATCTGAAGCTGTGTTAGTCCTAAGCTCATCAAGATATGTGGAAGAAAAATTTCTCACTTCCATGGCTTCAAAATTAGGTTTCTCATTTCCATGCTGCTCAGTATTTTTTCTAGGTGATCAGCAAGATAAAGAAGATTGCCTTTTGTGTAAACCAAGTGAAAATTGTACATTTGCAATTTTAACATCATGCATTGCAATCTCGCAGAAGCTGTGTGCATTGGGTTTTTCAAAATAGTGACCAAAGGTTGGTGGTCAGTCTCGATTTGAATAGGTCAGCCATAAATATAACCATGACACTTTGAATATACAAACACAGTTCCCAAGAGCTATTTCTCTATCTGAGCATATTGCATCTCAGTTTGGCTTAGAGTTCTGGATGCATTGGCTACTGATCTACCCTTTTGAAGAATGAATGCACCAAGACCAAACTTTGAGGCATCACAGGAAAGAGTTACAGGTTTGTGAACATTATAATATCTTAAGGTGGGTGAACTGGCAATTTTCTGCTTCAGGACATAGAATACTCTTTGGTGTTGTTCCAACCAGGACCAGGTTACATCTTTGCATGTTATCTCTATTAATGGTGCTGAAAGTTCCTTCAGACTTGGAATGAACTTTCCCAAATAGTTGACCATGCCAAGAAAATGTAAGGAAGTGACGTTGTCTGGAGCTGGCATCTCAAGAATTGCAGATTGCTTGAAAGGATCTGGTTGTAAGCCTGAAATGGTAAACAAATGACCCACATAAGTAACTTCTTCTAGACTGAATTTGCATTTCTGAGGATTCAGCTTAAGATTCACCTCACAAGCATATTCCAGAAATTTTCTGAGGTTTCTATCACGTTAGTCTTCACCATTGCCTCCAACAAGAATATCATCTACTATAATAGCACATGGATAGCCAGAAAAAAAATTCTTCCATCACACATTGAAAGCCTTTACTGACAGAATTTATCCCAAATGGCATTCTCAAAAATCAGTACCTTCCAAATGGTGTACTGAATGTGGTTCGCAATGAAGACTTTCTGGCAAGCAATATTTGCCAAAATGAACTTTTCGCATCTGAGACAGAAAAAAACAGTGGCATTAGGCATAAGAGCAGCAGCTTCTTCAACTGTATGCATTGGATGATGAGGTCAGTTTTGTGCTTTATTCAAATCTCTTTGATTAATACATATTCTAATATCATCTCAGTTTTTCTTATGAGCTACCACCATGGAGGATACCCATTCACTTGCTTTATCTACTAGGCAGATTACTCCAAAATGTACCATTATGTCTAGCTCAGCTTTGACTGTTCTGCATGACTACTGGAACTTTCCATGCTGCTCTGATGACTAGGCTTACTTCATGGTCTAACTTCATGGAATACACAACAGGGAGTTTGCCTAACTTATCTTTGAAAAGATCAGCATAGTCAGAAAAAATAGTTTGTGTGAAATTTTCATTGTTTCATGTGCTTACATGGTGGACTTATGCATTAAATGAAAGCAGTTCCATTTTCAAACTGTCTCTGAGGCATATCAATGACTTCATGTGCTTTTTGACTATGTAAAAGTGCAAGTCATAGCTGTCTCCAGCAGAGTAACATAAAAGCACTACTGAGCCTTCAGTTTGAACTTCTTCACCATCACAAGCAGCAAGCTTCGCACACTTTGCCAGATCAAGCTTCTCACCAGCACTTACTTTGGCAAACATTTCTCCTGACATAACATTGCACTTTGAACTAGCATCAAGCTTGAGCTCCACAGGTCACACATTAATCAGAACAGTACAAAATACTTCATTCTTTGCCCACAGATCTATTGCATCGATTGTTTCACCAAGCACAGACATACCATCAACATAAAAAGTCGGGTCACAGCTTTCAAGTTGATCAACTTGCCTCTTCGAATGTTCTTTTTTAATAAAAGAATGTGCCCCTTTGGATTTACAGAACCTTTTGAAATAGTTCGACTTTTTACGTGTGTAGCACTGCTGACTAAAAGCTAAGCACTTCTCTCACTTGGGCTCATGATCTCCCCCACAATTACGACAACTAATAAAGTTTGGTACTGGAGCTAACTTCATTGGTTTATAGTTGGTATTAGAGTTGGAAGCAGCCATGAACCCTTTCAATTTATACTTTTGTTACATCTTAGTTTTATGCACACTAACAACATTAGCACAGAAATGCACTACATGCATGATTTTCTCATTTCTAAGCATATTTGTGTGCTTTTCTGTGAGCTCATATATCTGATAAATCTGTATGGCCTTATTCAAAATTAAATCATTCTATTGATGCAAAATCTTTCTCACTGCATCATCTTTAATACCACATACAAGCCTGTTTTTTATCAACTAATCTCTTAGATCACCAAATGTGCACGTTTTTCCCTTGTTTCTCAAATCAGTTATACATGCTGCAAAAGTTTCACCAGGCTTTTTATCTCTTGTGTAAAATAAGTGTCTTTCCATTGTAATAGTTATTAGGAGGCTGAACATGTCTCTAAATTTACATTTTAAGCACTCAGGATCTTCCCACATTTCAGCCAGCACCACCATATGGCAGTTCTCCCTCCCCTGTATACACAGCTGGGGCATGCACAAGTGAATGCTCCCTTTCAATGGCTTCTGCACCAGTTAAATTAAGCAAAATAAATGCATTTGTACATCCGTTATCCGTCTTTATCAGAAAAAGCAGCCTGTATGAAAATATAGTACTTTTGCTCAAATATGCTCCAGTTTTCAACAACATTATTATCAAATACAAGTGGAGCAGGTCTGAAAAATCCTTCTGCCATGCCAACAAAATGTTCTCGTAATTATGTTCAAACACACACCAGGTACATGAAAAACATTCAGCTGTACTGCAAACTCTTTGAAATGACTGTATCCTGCAAAATAACTGTACTGTAATACTGCACACACTGGCAAACTCTTTGCACACTTCAGATACTTTGAATAACTTTAGTTAATATGAAAAAAAAGCACATAGTGAAAAATATCGTCTTTTTCTCTTTTTATACATTTTACGCAATTCATAGGTTCATAGGTTCATAGGTTCATACTAGGATGGGAACTATACCCATTATTTTGCTGCCTCTGTTGCTTGTTGAGCAGTGACACTGAGGTATCCCTGGGTATATCTGCGATCTCCCATCCATTGGTCAAGATTTCTCTTGAACAAGGCCAGCGAGGTGCTCTGCCTCACATAATTTTATTCCACAGCATAGAGTCTTTGGGTGATGAATCTATCCATCTAGATTTTTTCATCAAATCTGGGTTTGACATGGCCTTGTATGTTAGGCAGCGACTGAATAGAGCTGGAGTTCTTTCAGTCGGGCAGCATAGGACAGATGTTTGAGACCCAGCTGCTGAGGTCAGATACATTCCCAGTGGGGCATTGTACTCAATCATTGGTCTCATGAGGATGGTGGTGAGGGATGAGTATAGATCCTTTTGATCCTCTAGATGAGAATCCCTTCATGATAGGTGGGCAATGTGTAGAAGGTTTTCCTAACTACTTTATTTACATACATGGGTGTCGAATGACTGACTACTATCAACCCTGGGTCCCCAGGTCCCTGATAACTCTTCTGTACTCAGTGGATTGCCACCTATTTGGTAGCTAGGGGTAACCTTGTTTTTGGCTCTGGCACCAGTTATCCATTTCTGAGAGACCCTTCTGAAGGATATCTGTGTCAGATGTGTTTCTGACCCTGTGGGTTCTGTCACCAGCCAGTTTGCAACCCCCATCTTGTGAGGGTTAACATTTAAGCTGATGAGTTTTTCAATGATACCGCCAGATCGAGGGTAGGCTGTATGGACTGCCTTATGGATCCCAGTCTCAAATTCCTATGTCTTTATTTATGAGGTCCATTATGATTCCTCTCCATGTGATTAAACAGCTGTCCTAGCTGATGGATGCTGTTTTTTGCTTTGGAGAGAGCAGTTCTCACTTGGGAGTTTAGATATCTCTCCTTTTGGGGGGGAGGGGGGGAGAAGTTTGCACTGAACCTGTCAGTTATTTCAAGCATTTTTGTAAGCATTTGAGTATTTTTATCAATATATCATTATTTCAAAAATTGTGTTTAATTAGAAAGTCATTATGAATATTTTGAATGCTTTTTTTTAGATTTGTTGAGTAAAAAATAATTTAAACAAGTTTTAGTACCTGGATTTATCTTTCTGGCCTGTTTGTGAGTTGTTTGAGCATAGGATGATTCACTTGTGCACCTTGTGGTCTTGTAGAAGTTTTACTTTTAGTCTCATTCAGACACCATGTCACTTTAGGCATCCCACTTCTGACACCATTTTGTTCATCTTGTGTATTCAAATAAGACGACGAGGCTGGGAGTTCATGTAAGTTATTTATTACACACAAACACATCAGGATGGATAACTGGAACATAAAACTTTAACTAACTGACTGACTGCTACACACATGCATGCTTTCACTCCATCTACTCACTCAAAATGGCACTCTTGCTTGCACATGCTCTGTACTTATATGCATGTGCCCATGGACTGGAATGGCTCTTAAAGGTAAACACACACTCTGATCTACAATATAATGAATGTACTAAAACATAAGATGATGTGAATTTGAAATTTCATTGTGTATATGCATTATATCGGAGCCTCTTTCATCATCTGAAGTGATTATTTATGCAATGGAATATAAACAGGTTGACTTAATTTGATGTGTGTGCTTTTAACTATGTGCCTTTAAAAATGTGCATTTTTTTAAACTCCAGTCACATGACTGATTTAGGGAGGTTTTAAAAGAGCTGTGTTATACAAGTGTATTAAGTTCTGATAAAATCTTAATTGTCATTAAAGATGAAAGTACTAAACCTAATATGCAAGCTATTTATTAATTTATTTTTCACTGTTATGTAGTTTTAAGTTGCTATGTGGGACAGTAT
This sequence comes from Protopterus annectens, assembly GCF_019279795.1. Taxonomy (NCBI): domain Eukaryota; kingdom Metazoa; phylum Chordata; order Ceratodontiformes; family Protopteridae; genus Protopterus; species Protopterus annectens. Next base: position 674,463,477 of record NC_056746.1, read on the forward strand.
TTTAGCATCTGTCTGACTTTGTTATTGCTTTTGTGATGACTGGTTTATGTGATGACAGGTTTATATGAAGGACAATGAAAAAAGACATTGCAAAGAGAACTAGATGGAAATCACACAATACTGGGAAGCAGTACAGGATTCTGAATAAAACATATTAACAGATTATTTACAATATGTAAAACTGCAAAATGAAGGTTTACATGGAAGACATAGACCTAAGTAATGAAGTATTGTAGGATTAGTGAAGTTATACAGCAGGATAAAAGTCCTGAGGGAGAGCAAAGTATGAAGTTAACCTTATTTAGAGTTTAATACTCACCTGAGGTAAAAGCTTTGTAATGTGATCAAAGCATGGTATTGCAAGAAGAGCTAACATAAGCCACTTGACTTTAAGTGGTGCTGTCATGATTAAAGCATTTAGGGTATCCAATTCGAAATGAGCCTTTTTGAAATTGTTGCAGAGTTTTCAAGATGAGGAGATTGGTTTAACCTCAATTGTAGTGATTCACATATGCAGGGTCCAATACAGGAAAAGTGGTCTGTGCTGTGTAGATTATTTGCAGGCATCAGAAACAAGTAATTAAGTGGATGTTGACTGGAATCTTAGGTTATAGGTAGGTCCATTTTAATAACCTACCTTCCAGAAAAGAAAAAAAAAGTAAAGGTGCAATAGCTTGTACTTTATGGATTCTACTAATAATGCACAGCTTTACTTTATTGATAGCCAGTTTGTCTTACCTAGTACTGTCTACAAATGTACTCTTTTTTTTTGTGGATGGTGTGATAAAGTTTTATTTCTGAGTTGCAGAAATGATAGTTTATCTTGGAACCAATTGCTTTACTGCTTAGGCCATATTAGAGATGAGAAAGTAAAACTTCTTTGCCTATGACTATTCTTCCTGCCAGAGACATGATGTGAGGAATTGAAGGAGTTTTTTTTTCATAATACTGAAAAACAAGCTTGTTTATATTTGATTTGCTCAGATTGACCAAAGCCTGGCAGTTGGCACAGAGAATTAAGGCTATGAGCTATAGTTCCTTTGATATAGTGTTTGATTCCCTCAGCCCTCATTTGCCTATTGTGTGACCTTGAAATAGTCACTTAATCCAACATTGTTAAGTCACCCTGAAAAGGGACTGCATGTCCAGTGGGTCTACCTGGTTAACAAATAGGTATTATTATTGTTAGTGGCATGATACTAGATGTTCAGAGTCTGGTCCAACCATGAACATGAATATTTGAAGTCTGGGATTGTTTAAATATGAACATTGTTGCTGCACAATATTGCCTAATTTCTAGAGACTGTAGAGATATCGTGTTTTGTACAAAAATCATTAGCATAGTTTTCTTTGTGTTTTGAATAAGTCTGTTTTGTAACATCCATCCAATTAGAAATTTGGGAATGATTATATTGAGGTTCTTTTTTGACCATTGAATGAGAAACTTTGAGTGTGTATATGACCACATCATCTGCATAAATAAAGATTGTGATTTTTCAGAAGTCTTCTGGAGGTTTATATATAAACATTGAGAGAAATAGTGGCAATGATAATGTGATAATGACCCCTGTCAGAGAACCTTTGGCTAGTGGGGAGTTTAGAAAGGTAGTAGATTTGGCTTGAATTCTCCTTATGTAACTTAAGAAATGAGTAAGAGTTTATAATCTACAAGGTTAAATGCTTTGGTAACACCAATAAAAACTGAACCAGACAACTCACCTTTATCACTAAATTGAAAGACATCACCAGTGAGTGTATATATGGATGTTGTAGTGCTCTTTTCTGACCAAAATCCTAGTTGATACAGAAGTAGGGTGCTGTATTTTTAGTGTATTCAGTGACTTGATAAACAACTAGCTTTTCAGAAACCAGTCTGAAGGTGGACAGATCAAATATTGGTCTAAAGTCTTTGGTGTTTTCTGGTTTGCAAAATTTTGGGCCTGATTTAATTATGGCTTGCTTCCATTCTGCTAGCATATTATTTCTAATGAAACAGTGGTAATGGAGGGAAAAATTATGTTATTTGCAAAGATGGATAAACCAAGACAGAAAAAGATCTGCTTCAGTGGAAACATCTGAAGGAACTTGGTCTACTGACCTTTCAGTCTATTTGGATTTAACTGTTTTGAAGTAGAATATGTGAGTATACAAAAAAGTTTTAGGGTGGGGAGTATATGAAAGTAGGGGATATGGGCGAGTGAGGAAAAACTAAAGAAATCTGTAGAGGGCAGGGGGAATATGGTAATTTTGGCCATTTTAAGTGTATATGCATACTGAGTTCACTGTTTATATGGCTGACAAGTTCCCAAAAACATTGTTTGCTGTTGTTGTTGTTTGGATTACCATCTGAGCTGCTTAAATGCAGTTTATTTTGTGCCATTTAGTAGCTTTTTATCAAGACTGTTTGTTGTCCATGGGTAGGAACCATTTTAATTGGTACCAGGTTGTGTTTTTTCCTTTTTTTATAGAGCTTTCAGTTCTTTAGTGAGCCATTGGTTATGTTTAATCTGGAGAAGTCTAGATATTTTTAGATAATATTTGTCTTATCTTTGTAGTTAAGTATGTATGGTGATGCTGAGAAGTGCAACTTTTAATTGCTTGCTTGTGACTGGGGGCTTTGTGCCTTGGTTGGATGTTGGAGATATCACTGACCCTAGAGTTGTTTCAACAAGGGAAATGGTAGAGAGATTTTTCTTTGTGAGTGTCCCTAAGACTTAATATTGAGAAAGGCAGGAATATGTTTTTTTTTCTTTTAGGGGGGTATAGATTTTTGAGTGAGAAGGAAATTGTAATCCAAACATAGCTGCAGGTTTGAAGTAATCTATGAGGTGTGTCAGTATAGGGTGTTGGGGTATAGTTTGAATTTGATGAGAGGAAATGAATATAGAGGAGTAATAAATACGGAGTGCTAGCAACCATGAGAGATGCATGGTAAGGTGTCATGAACAAAATGAGGTGTTAAATGCAGGTGATGAAATAATAGGATCTGATGTTATTAAGAATAGAAATGGGACTGGGGCTGGGGGATTTATGAGAGGTTCATGGTATAGTATTTTTACTAATTGTTAAGGTGTCAAAGGAGTTTTATAAGAGTGCTTTTTGAAGAAAGTGTTTGTTGAGAGACAGTACCATGGTTGTAGAATATTATTTCTATTTATTCTGTTTTCCAGAAGATGGAAGAAATGAGTCTGTTGATTTACTGCTGGTAACTGTTAATAGTATAATTAGTTAGCTTGTTTTGTTGTCTGCCTTTAAGACATGAACTTATTGTATATGAGCTAGATTTCTGGCAGTCAAAGGACTTTTGCAACAAGGTGTCAAGTTAATCATACATTATTTTGAAACAAATTCTGATGGGCTACTGATTTTCATAGCAAAATATTAGTTTTGGGATCTAAATATGCTCAGTCAATTTTAGAACAGCTTATTTAATTGAATATAAGGTTTAAATGCATTTCTTGTGGGCTAAGTGGTAATAGTGTGGGGCTATAGCTATGAGCTGTTTAAATCAGAGCTTCTTGTTTGAATGTATGATATGCAAGGAAGGATAATGTATGTGCTGGTTCCTTTAAGGAGGAGGGGCAAAGAAAAGTTTAGTTATGCATAATAAAAGTAAACAGGGGTAGAGCTGTGAACAAGTATGGGAGACGAGGAGTGAAGTAAGCTACATCTCCCTCACTAGTAGGAGGCAAACATACCTTGCCTTCATAGTGCAATAAAACCCCACATAGAATAGCAGTGTATGTCTAAACAGATATTTAGTGAGACCTTTGAACTGCAACATAAATAAAATCCATGGTGGGAAACACAGAAAATGTATTGCACCATTCAGCTTGATGAATGTATATAATTAAACCGGGGAATCATGCTAAAAATACTCAGGATTAAATGTTGACTGCACCAGCAGCATACAGAACAATGTAAAGGGTACACACCATGTGCAAAATCCCATTAATTACTTGACATTGTTTATTTATTTTATGTATATATTGGCATATGTTTTCCAGGAAAGTCTAACTGGATGAGCTGCCCATTTTCATTGGAGGTCCAGGCAGAAAAGTTCCACAAAGCAATACAGTTAATGTACATGACATGAACATACACAGTATTAAAATGAAGTATCACATGGAACATACTTTATACAATATTATACAGTTTTTAGGCAAAATATAACATTCTAGGTTCTGGCAACAATTTTAGATTATTTTTGTGAGTGTGTGAAGTTAGAGAAGGAGATGGTTATAGATAGATTAGCCTGATGTAGAACAGGAGCATAACCAAGAGTTATTTAGGCAGTCTTATATGGATTATTTATGGAGTGGAAGCTTTGAACCAATTCTAAAGAGCATTGATAGGGAGTTTCAAGCTTTGGCAACTTGGTTTGCATATAAGTTGTGTCCTACAGATTTGTGAACTTTGTAGATTAATAGTACATTTTGATCTTTGGATCTCAGTGCTCAGTTGGGAATAAAATCAGGGAGGAGATTGCTTACAGCAGGACAGTGTTTGGTGTTATGGATATTTTTAAAGGCAATGATTAGTTGTGTGTAGGTTAGTTGGTGTGGTTAATTCTAGCCATTTTAGGACTGAAGCACTGTATAGTGCTGAGTATGGACGGGAGTGTTTGCTGCAAATCTAGCTACTTTATTTTTCTTTAGCTTTATTTTTTATTTATCTGTTTGTTTATTTATTTTGAGCTGCCTGGAGGTTTGTTAGTATAGGACTACTGTAGAGAAGACAGGGGAGAAGGTAGGTAGTGTCTCGGGTATTGCTAGTTGAACTGGTAAGGAAATCTTTTGTTATGTATAGTATGCCAAGTTTTTTATGTGTTTTCCATAAACAGGCTTGGATACGTAGATCAAATTTAGGTCATCATCGATTATCATAGCCAATAATTTTTTTTTACTGGAGATAACTTCACTGCTTATATTGTTGAGAGAGTGATACTGACATTTTTTGTTTTGTTTTTGTTTTTGTTTTAATGTGAGATGGCGTTTTGGGGAAAAGTAATAGTTTAGTTTTCTTTCAGTTTAGCAGAAATTGATATTCTTGGAGACATTTTTCTGTAGAAGTAAAATCCTTATTGGGTTATTTGCCAGAGATGTGTAACATTATCAGATGAGCATATAAGTATATTGGATCAAAGATGCTTATAAGGTGGATGTGTGTATTGTATTAGTAAGAGTATTAAAGAGCAGGAATCCAAGGATAGAGCACTGTGGCACTCTTGTTGTGACAGGGAGAAAGGATGAATGAGTAGACTGACATCTGACTGATGGAAGACCATAAGACAAGTAGCTTTTGAACTAGTTCAGGCTGGGTACCGATAAGCCTAAAATTAACATTTAATGGAAGAGTCTGGTAAAGCACACTGTGTCAAGGCTTTTGAGAGTTCTAGGAATTGGGAAGATACTAGTTTGCCATTGTCTCTGGCATTATTGACAGTTTCTATGAATTGTTGAAGTGCTGTATTGTTGCTACATGTAGGTTGGAAACCATGTTGGGTTAGAGTAAAGAGATTGTCTTCCATAAGATATTGTAGAAGTTGTTTATGAATACTTTTTTTCCAGTATGTTAGATATGAGTGATACATTTGCTATGGATCTTAAATTGGAGATTTTGGTGGATGTAGCCCCTTTTGTGCAATGGAATAATATGGGATTTCTTCTATGCTGAGGGGAAGTATGATTCTTATATGGAACTGTAGATTAGAATTGAAATAGGGTAGGTGTTACTTTCAGCTGCTGTTTTTAGGCACTCATTTGTGATGTTGTCTGCAGAGGTAGAATGTATTTTCAGATTCTTTAGGAGCTGTTTTGTATAAGATGTTGGCATTGGTTTTAGGTTATGGGTGGATATGTTATTTTGTGGATATTGACTATGGCTGGAGGTGTTAGTGGGAAAATGTTTATTAAGTAAATCTATACTATTTATAAATAATGTGTTAAATTGTGCAGCAATTTCAAGTGGTGTTTCATTAGATAATGGGTTTGGGCTGTTTGTTTGATCAGGATGTAATATTTTTTTCACTGAGTTCCAAATATTTGGGGACTGAATTTGTTATTTTGTATATTAAAGTAGTATGCTTTCTTGTCAGCTTTTATGTGTTTTTAACTAAGTTACAAAGATCTCTAAACCTAAACTGTAGGTAGTTTGGGGATGTTTTGTGTTTTTGCCATTTATTCCAAATTTTGCCTCTATCTTGCATAAGTTGTCTACTCTTTTTTGTCAAGCAAACTGAATGATTATTTTTTACTGTTTTTAGTCATAATGGAGCTAGACTTTTGAGGGTGTTTAGGAAAATGTTATTAAACTTTGTTTACTGCCTCATCTAGGGGTGGGATATTTAGGGTGTTCTAGATGATGGATGCTAGTATTGTATTAAATACATCATGCTTAAAGTTTGTAAGATAATGAGTCATCTTCTATGTCTGTTACTTAGAGGAGTTGTTGAATCTGTTGACAATGGTAAGAAGGTGATCACTTAATGAATTTGAAAGAGTACCTTTAGTAGTATATTTAGTGTGGTCTGATACAAGGATCCAGTCTAAGGTGATAGTTTTATTTTGCCTAGATAAGTGGGTGTGCTGATAAGTTTAAGACCAAATAAGTTAATATTATTTGTGGCAGAACTGGCAGTAAGGACGAGCCAATTGATATTTATATCCCCTAGTAGTACTTTTTCTTGTGGGATTTTTGCAGATAGTAAGATATCTTCCATTGTGGCTATATTGTCACCCAATAGGATTTAATGGGTGGTAATTCAGAGACATTTGTATTTATTCAGTTGCAAGAAGGAGATTAGAATCGCTGCTGAGTTAAATTTTGGTATTGTCTCTCTATAGGGAGAAATTTGGTAGTGGTTGGAAATAGTAGGGCTACATTTCCTCCTTTCTTATTTATATGATCATTGTGAATAATGTTGTAACCTATTGGGATAATTCCAGGATCATTTATACTAGGTTTTAACCAAGTTTCAGTTATGGCTAAGTTATCTGGCTTGTGGACTATAAAGACATGTAAGTCAGTAATTTTATTTCTGATACATCTTATCTTGATGGTGACAAAGTTTAGGTTTTTGATTTATGCAGTTGAAAATGGTATAGATTGTAAGGGTGTGGGATGGGTGGGGTTGCTGGTTAGGTAGGATTCTTGGGAGATTGGACCAGAATTGGGGTGAATATCATCATCTAGAAGGATGTTGTTATATTGATAACATTTGTCAAAGTACTTGCTTGAAATTATTTTTGGTAGAGTTTTGATATGGGCTCTTTTAGGTTAAGAATTCTGTATTTTGGATATAAGTTGGGAGTATCAATGAATAATATTGAGCCAATGACATGGTAAGTAAGTTGGAAATTGTGAGTTGTTGGTTACAAAATAGGGGGGACTTAGATATTATTATGATGTGGTTCTGGTAGGATGTGATGTAAATAGTATGAGTGAAGCAGTGTAGTAAAATGCAACATATTAACATGATGGAATTGTGTAATTATTTAGTATGGTGATGTGTAACTAGTAAAAAGCAACATATTAACATGATGGAATTGTATGATTATTTAGTATGGTGACGTGTAACTAGTAAAAAGCAACATATTAATGTGATGGAATTGTATAATTATTTAGTATGGTGATGTGTAACTAGTAAAAAGCAACATATTAACGTGATGGAATTGTATAATTGTTTAGTATGGTGACTGGTAGCTTAGAATGGCTAAGAGATCAAGATAGTTAGGCCCAAAGGAAAGTGGTAGATAGTGAATAAATATTCTGACTAATTTTGCAAAGGGATGTGTGTCAGGTAAAATGAGGGTATGGTGGTGTAATTTTGTAATAAAGTAGATTTGATTGGTTATTGAAAGGCTGACTTTTATTGCTGTATAAAGGCAGGGGAGGGTTGAGAAAGTATAAATTTAGTTGTAGTGGCTGTAGGTGAGAATATGTGGTATAGTAGGTGAATAGAACATGTTTCAGCCCTTGGACACTGAGCGAGTAGACTATCTGTTATTTTGTGTTTTCAATACTTCCAGACATTTTACCCTATTATCAGTTAATGAAATGTTAGTATTATAGCTGAATACCTCTTTGCTCTATTTAATCAGGCAGTAACATTGGTGCTAGGCATAAAGCTTTGGTAATGATTAGATGAGTACATATAGTATTGTATAGAACTTAAATTTTGCATAAAGTTAGATTATCTGTGATACCTTCTTTATACTAGTCTTTTAACATGGATCTGTTGACTGGGTTGTGTTTCCACTGTGGGTGCTAAATATGTACAGTCTAATGGACTGAGATAAAGAATAGAATATATAAGTCTATGGAATCGATGTTTAAATAGGAAAGACCTAAAAGAGAAAGGCATAAGTACAAGTGTTAAGAGGTAATGGAATATTAGATAGAGATATGAGTGGAGAAGAGTGTGCTGAGTATTTTGAATGGCTATATAACCATGCAGGTAAATTAGTCTATTACTATCAAAGTTTAGCGTAGTGAGATATAATAAAGTGAGGATTTTTAGTTGGTGAGATATATTAAGTGAAGGCATGTGGTAGACAGTTAATCAATTAATCTTAAAACAAGAGAAACTATGAAATTATTATTTCAATACAGCAGTAGACAGCAATACTTTATTAAAGATGAATTCATTCCTTTTTATAAAGCATTAAAGCAGCAAGCATTACTACATATAAATGGTTAACTCAGCATTATAATAAATGTAATATTGCTTCTTCTTTCTGCTACCTATGCTCAAAATTTCTTGCCACAGTTTATGCACCTCATTGCATAAAATATTCAATGCTCACTGCAGCAAGTGGATAAAATTATGATACCTTGAGTACTTATATACAGACTAGTATTGTACATCCCTTGCATTTGTACAGATGCTTTACTTCAACAATTGCTGGAAAACTATACAGGTAGCATGATAAAAAGTGTGATATAATTCTGGGGTCTATATTATAACCTCAAAGGTTTAATATTTTGAATGCATAAAGATCAAACTTTATGCATCGAAGTATTAAACCATCGATCCCTAATAAAAAAAATTATTAATACAAAAAAAAAAAAGCATTTACACAGGGGGGGCAAGCCCCCATGCACCCCCCATGTGGGGGGCTGTGCCCCACCCCCCACTACTTAAATACACCAACTGTGAGATTGCACATCATTGAAGTAAATGGAAATCTACCCTTAGGGAGATTTCCGTTTAAACGTTCAATGTTGTGCGCTTTCGGTAAACTCGTGTCGACAATATCATATTCGATATTGTCATTCTTCGAGATTCTAATACAGACCCATAATTCTGGCTAAGAGTCAGAATGTGAAGGTGAGATTAGTTACAGCTGAAAATAAGACAGATTAATGCTGCAGTATCAGAGGCAGTAACAGACAATACAAATTCATGCAAGTGTTGTACAAGTTTTTGAAACCAAACTGAGGTATAATAAGATCAGCCAAGAGATTAGCTACATTTCTGGAGTGTCTGTGTCTATGAGATGCCATGAAGGAATGCACTCACAGAGAGGGGGGAGCAATCAAATCTATTTTTGGAGTATTGTTTCCTTCAAATTCAGGGCACTGCATACTGCTATGAGGCAATAAACAGAATGAACTAAACATGCTATATAATACCACTAACACAATTCAGTGACAGGTATATTGTGCACTAAGATTCCCATAGAAATTGTGTTACATTGCAGATATAAAGGTGTACTAACAAAAGACAGTCCAGTGTGCTCCTGTAAAACCACAAGTTATCTCAAATGTATTGAGATAGTGCTTTAGGTCTGTCCAACAAATGCTAGCACAAACACACACAGATACACTGACACACACGGACACACACACACACACACACACACACACACACACACACACACACACACACACACACACACACACACACACACACACACACACACACACACACACACACACTTCTGTCATTCCGCCTATATAGCTCTCTAGCAGTTGTTGAAGCACAGCAGCTATATAAATGTAAGGGTATGCTGTGCAGACATTAGTATGACTTAATAGGAGCTTTATTTTATCATGGCAGAGCTTTATTGTCCTTTGATAAAAGAAATTAAGTATAAAGTCCATACAAAATGCAAATTAATGCTACTAAATATGAATGGGAAATGGCTGCAGTGCTATTCTGAAGCTTTCTAATAATGTAGTATATTTCTGCCTACTAGTACTCTGTCCCTAATGGTCAAAAGTGTATACCTCTGTTTTGTATATACTACACTGACTACACATCCCCATAGAAAGCCATTCAAGTTTACATAGCCATGAGGACTACACTGGGACCCAGCTGTGTAACCTTCTGCACTGCATTCCACCATTGCATAAATACTGCAGAATGCATATATATATAGTTATATATTAGACTATCACAGTTGAAATAGACACTAAGACTGCATTGGGACCCAGCTGTTTACATGTCCATACTGCATACTACTGTCCCTCTTACATTATATGCTACACCCATATGTTAGGCAATGTCAGTCATGTCCAGCCATGACCACATTGGTGCCCTGCTGTGCATCCATCCATAATGTGTGCCACTTTCCAGGGTCTAGTGCAAGGTGCAGATATGCATCCAAATGTTAATCACTGATGCATGTAACTAGCCGGGCTCATAGTGGTGTCCAGCTGACCATTTGGTCACATTGTATAATGGTTTGCTATGTATACTACATCGAATATCTGTGTATCCATATGTTAGGACATGTCAGTATGCATGACTAGTCAGCAAAAGGCTGATTCCAAGCTGTGCACTCATTTGCATTGCCCACAAGTTGTTCATAAATACTGTAAAGTCCAGCTATGTGCTCATATATCTACCCAGGACCATGTTAGGGTCCATCTTTACATCAAGTCTGTAATTATTCTGACAATGAAACCACCTATTTATCACTAATTTTTAACGGGTAACAGTGCTAGTGTTCTGCTCATCCTGAATACCAGAACAACAAACCTCACAACTCCTGTGAGCACTATAAGCATGTGTGGGACCACATCTTTTGACTGCAAATAACAGCTACATACTCTGAACAGTTACTGCACTGTTAACATGCGAGTGCACAGCTGCACTATGCAATGCAACCCAGTTCGGTAATATACCCCATAGCAGTTAAGTTAGTGCACTATTAGTATGCTTTTTTACTCAATCTGGACTAATCTTCTCTAGTGGTGCAGTACTTCTTATGAATTCCTATTCCACTCCATATTCCCTTCCTGGAACACTAACCTACACCCCAGTCCTTCTGGAATTGGTGACTGCTATGCACTAGTATGTACCTGCAGGTAGGGACCCAAGAGCCACAGTCTGAGACTGTCAGCAGTGGGATGAGAGAGCTACCATAGCCACTTGAGAGATGCTTAGTTGTTTAGTGGCAGCTCTGTCCTAACTTGCATGCCAGTGTTGTCGTCTGGGGTTTTGCTTGCCATGAGACATGGCAACTGATACATCCCTACCCCTGTCCCAAGGGCAGTAATTCTTCCAAACTATGTTGATGTGGTTTAAACTGGGTCAGTATTCATATCCCCAAACATTCATATCTATAGAAGTGACTGCCTTCTAGTACACATATTCAGCACATCCACAGGACTTGCGTATCCATATTCCCTACTTGTGCCATCAAGTATCCATGATACTAGTTGAACTTTGGTTGCCTGCACCACAGTCAAGGCTCTATCCCTCTATACTACACTACTGATGCAGGCTAGTACACTATCAAAATGCAGATGCACCATTGCAACATGTAGTGTGACCCATCACAGTAATATACCCCCTAGAACAGACAGCACACCATTAAAATGTGGATACCTATCTGTATCCTGCTGTGTGCCCAGCAGAGTAATATACTTCCCAGAATAGTTAGTATTTTATTAACACGTGGATACACATCTGTGCCCTACTGTGTATGAAGTACAGTTATACCTCCCAGTACAGTTAATGTACTATTAGCATATGGGTACACAGCATGCACCATGTTGTGTGCTATCTGATGTATGCACCATACCTGACTACCTGGTACACTGTAGCCATTTTATGAGCATACAATTTGATATTGCTGTATGCCTCAGTACTGTAATAACCTCTTCCCCCAAACAGTTAGTGCACTGTTAATATATCAGTGTGCTCCAGTACAATAATATATCCCAGAACATAAAATGCATCACACACCCCTTGAAGCAGTGTAATTGTCAGAAAAAAGAAGATAATAACCAAGTGCCACAAAGGGAGATGGAGAGGAGAGTTCTACATATGGTAGGGAGAAATATAAAGCAAAAGAAAATGAGAGTGGTGGTGGGGGAATCAGGGAAGACCGGAAGAGGTGATGAGTTATTAACTATCAAAAGTGAATGTGAGGATGTTGAAGGAGATGAAAGTAAGTAAAATTTAAATGAGAAACAGTGAATCACTTGCAAAACAAAAGAGTGCAACACACAGAGGATTGCATAGTGTGTAATTCTAAATAGCTATGAAAAATAAATACATTAAATGAAATAAACAAATGAAACATTCCAAAAATATAATGTTAACTCACTAAATATTTATAATCCATCATATGTTCTGTTATATAGAGGGATAGAGAGAGGATGGAAACGGAAAGGGAGAAGGATGGAAAAGATAACTTTTTTATACATTTTCTTTGTCTCATCCTTGTTTCTACTTTTTATCAATTTGGTAGAAGACAAAGACCTAGAATACCACTTCTATAACTTTTATCATAATTACTATTTATCTTCAATGAGACAAGTCCTTAATCTAAGTGCTGCACTGGTATTTTGTTTAATACTGCTAGAATGTATGTTTAGGCAGTATGACTTTAGTTTAGTTAAGAATTTGATCTTAACAAGGCTAAGGAATCTTTGATTGCTAGATAAGTGTAGCATTGTATCTATTTTTTGTATACTAGATTGAATATTTCTCATTTAGTTATGACAGGATTTGTGCCTCATATGCTTTCATTCATTTATTCCATGTTCCATTACTTATAAGTCCAGTGTTAATAATATACAACTCTCATCCTTTGGAATGTTTTATATCTTTTAAAATAATTGTCTAAGATTTACAGTCCAACTGGTTCTTTGACATTCTTATCTTTAAGAGACAATTATTTGAAATGTGATCTGAAAAGAGATAAATTATAAAAAAAATAAAACATAAATATAATTAACAAACCTGACATGGTTTTCTTACAAGAACCCCAGCCAATATACATAAATTAAATAGTTTGGTATAACATTTTACCTTTCAATTTCTTCAAATGAAGAGAGGAGGTATTGCTATAATTTGGAAATAAGGACTGTTATGCCAAAATTGTGTATACTTTTAAGGATAATAATGGCATGCTTTTATTGAATATTTTAGAATTTCAAAATACAATATGTTCACTTGTTAATATAAACTGGATCATGGGAATGGAGGCTAAATTTCCAAAATGGTTTTAAATATTATTTAGATAACAAGAAAGAGCAACTGTTATAGCAAGGGATGTGTATTTTAGACAAAAAATATAAATCAGTTATAAAAAAGCCAAAGATCTCAACTGCAGCCAAAACATTAAAATCGGTCACATCATTTAAATTCAATAAATATAGTAAGAAATAAACATTAAGAGATGTTATTGTATACTACTTATTATTGTTTAGGCACCCAAATATTTTCATTTCTGCTAATTATATTTTTATACTCTAATCATTTAAAAGTATTGCACACCACATTTCTGGGCATAACACTTTACTCTTTAAATATAATATCTGTATAATAAAGTATTAGTTTTTTCTTCTTGCATTCCCTCCTAATTAATTTCTGAGCATAGTGCTTTATGTTTTAAATGTAATATAAGTAATAAATAATAAATACATACATTTTCCTCGTTGTATTCCTTCTCATTTAATAAAATGTAAGGTCAAGATGAAATATAAAGAAATCAGGAAAAGCTGTAAATTGAGACATAAGGGAAAATAGTAGAAAAGCTTAATAGTTTCATGTATTTTGAGACGACCAAAGCTAGCAACTGAGATGCTGCAGCTATCTACCACAGAATAGTAGAAGCTGAAAAGTAAGTATACAAAACAATGGGGTGACAAGTATTTATGCATGTCACAGAAACCTGGGCAGTAAAGGTAAAGCAGATGGGACATTTTGAGGTAATAAAGATGAAGTGCTGACATGGGTGGTAGGATGCACATGGCGGGAGAGCTGAAGAAATTAGGCAATCAGAGCAAAAGCTAAACTACCCCCACTACAGAGAAGATCAAGGAGAATATTATAGTGGTTCAGTCATGTGCAGGAAAGCAGAACCTGATGTGATGAAGAACATTTGGGAGAGAAAGAAAGAATTAAAAGGAAATGAGGATTTCAAGCCAAAATATGGATGGTCTTGTGTGAGAAAAGACTTCAACAATCATTCTTAACTGTCAACTAACATAATAAAGTTTCAATGAATTGAGAAAGGTGGTGACAGTTGATGCAACACCCTAATCCTGTGTAGGAAATGAGAAGAAGGTGACAGCTGATGATGGGGATGGTTCTTCTAATGGGTCATATATATTTAAAGTACCAGAAAATAACATTTTCACTCATTTAAAGAGATGTATTCAAATATTTATATCTTAATTCCAAAATATATAATAAAGGTGGTTCATATTCTTCAAGGAAAATTATTCTTACTAAGGACAACAAGCAGGAGTGCCCATTATTTTCTTTGCATTAGATTTCTGCAGTAGAACCATTCACAAATCAAATCAGACTAAATTGTAAGATTAAATATTTGATATATGACATTAAGAAATTAAACTATCACTATCATTATTATTATTTGCAGATGATTACAATACGCCAAAATAAATGGTCACATTCAGCATATTAATAACTCACTGTTAGACCTGAGTGAATTTTCTAGTTTAATATTAAAGCCAAATATTCTTTTTTATTAATCAATCAAAAAACAAAGTCTGATATGGTAAATAAAATATTACTATAAGTGGGATTGCCAACAATAAAAATATATAGGACTTATTAAATCACATCAGAATTCCACAATTAAATCTAATTATTAACATATTGCAAATTTTAAACAATTATCCATAAATTGAAATATATACTTTGATTTTGAAGAAAAAGAGTTACTTACTAAAACAGTTTTGTTACTAAAGTCATTATATATTTAACAGACCATTTCTCCATGCCTAAAGCATTACATAAATCTTATTAACAAAATTTTAAAATTGTTTATAATAAATCCAGAATCGCTTTAGAAACACTTAAGATGATGACTGAAGTGGCAATCATTTATGTTTTGAAATATTGAAGCCTACAGTCTAACCTCTTTGTTTAAAGTCATAGCTTACTGCTTAGATCCTTCATAAGAAGCTGTTTCAAAAAATACACTATTATCTTTACCTCATGCTACCAAATTTAAAATTCTAAAATCTATATACATTTAAGAGTATAATAAAATGATATATATAATAGCAAGCCATTGTTGATATTCTATTTATTTTCCCAAGAATCAGTATATATTAAAACTATATTAAGATCTTCACATTTGTATTCACATAAACATTTGAAATTTTTTTTTACTTTTTTTATCAGCTTTACATAAGATTTTATATATGCTAGTCAAATGCAAGTGAAGTAATAGAAATTGGCAGGTCTCACATTTTTGGTGTAATTCTTTACCAAAGTCAAAGTCATGCATCTAGAATGTGTACTGACTGGTCGGCATTCAACATTTTAGGAATTATGATTCCATATATTACATGCAGTTCCACTATCACAGAAAAATAATTATTCTAAATTACCACTTGAAACTAATATTAAATAATAAAGGCATCATTAAATCACTTCCGTTAACACTTTATAACATTTTATTAAAATCAGTTATTCCTGACTCACACTGGAACATTATAAATATCTTTTGTTTCCCAAAAATGAATCATAATCAGAAACAAATCATTTTGAAATTTCCTGTTACACTATTTTCACCATTCTTGTTCCTTATAAAATCAAACAAGAAAACCAAAAGGGTCATGTAGTGTCTTGTATAAATAATGGATATCTAAGTAAAAATTCAAACTAATTTTCCAAACATGCACATTTAAAGTCTAATAGACACAAATTAAGAGTAAAAAAAATGATTAAGTGCTTTTATCCCTAAAAATCAGTATGACTTCATCAGAACAATCTTCTATACATTTGAACCAGTTTAAATAGCTTGCTAGACAAATCTTGTGATGTAAAATATCCAATGGTAGTCAAACAAATTACTTCAATGTGTATCAATACTATCTCCACAGAGTAAGAGAAATATATATGTAAAAATATATGTAGAAAATACCATCAAGGTGTTATTTTGTTAAAAGAATGTGTAAATAAATATATAAATAACAATGTTTGTTTAAAAATTGTCTAAATATATTAAAACATTCATCATAATCTGTTTGGTCTAGATTTGAATATAGGGACAATGAAAACATGTTCACTTAAGCCCTGATTATTAGATGCAATCAATGTAAGCTGCAAAATCAATCCTCTGTGCTTGATTCTAGTTTCCCAAGCACCACTCCATTCATTGTGTGGGACCACTTCCAATATGCCAAACTTAAATTTTCAAATAATACATTCCTGTGTATGTTTGAATAAGGCATTGTTAGTGTTTTGTTTTAAAATAGCATACAATGCTCTAAAATTATTTTCCTAAAATGTATTTTAGTTTTATAAATGTAATAACTGGAATATCCTTCACACAGTGATATATAAACCACTTTTTTGGGAACACAGCTGCTATATGCTAAGAGAATGTTGTAAGAATAACTATCTAAGTGTATACATTCTTTATCTGGAATGTGTGGAAATTGTCCACAACTACCACATTTTTAGTGCCCTTAATATGGGTAACTGCAGGATGGATTTTGGGCATACTTCTCAATATCTTAGAGCAAGAAATCTAGACAAATCCATAAATAATGGGGGACAGAGACCCAAAAACAGTGACACATTTCAAATATAATTCTCTTACAAACTTAGAAGATTGAGAGAATAACACGTTTTCCATTAGCATGAATTTCAGAAGGATATGAAGTCTGAAAATCAAATATCTACCATTATTTTCTCTCTATAAACTCTCCTCCATTTTTATGTCTAGTTTTTCTAACACTGTCATCTTATCTCCTATTAACCTCTGTGAATATGTGATTTTCAGCCTACTAAAATTACTACTAACACTGTCTTTCCTTAAACTGCCACAGAGTTTACTCTTGCTTATCAAGCTCTCTGTCTGTATAAACATGACCCTACCTAGTTTAATCTGGCACAAAGCTTAAACTTGCTGAGCAAGCTCTCTTTTGTATAAACATGTCTCTATCGTAGTCTTTTTGAATCATAGCTGGTATATAATTGTAAACTATATTAGTACTATGCTGTTATGTTATAAGCTTGTTTTTCTACCTGTAACTATGTACTGTGACTTTAACTGTAGTGGAGCTTTTCTCCCTGGGTCTCTACTGAAAATGGACATGAGTCCAGCTAGACTAGCCCGGTCAACAAATGTAAAATAAATAAATAAATAAATATATTTTCAAACTTCAGTCCTCAATGATTTGCCTGTAATTTGCCAAGAAATGGACCAAAAATATGAATAAGAAATCTGGACAATCTGCAAAAATCTGGACAGTTGACAGCTATGAGGGTGTTCTAATAAATGTTTATAATTCCTGCCTGTCTTAAAAAAACAAATCTAGGTGTATTCCCTAAAATGTTAAAAATGTCCCCATTCACTTTCAGAATATTCCAGTTATTCCTAACAATATCTTTCATAATTTTTGAGGAAGAATTGTATGTGACAACCAGTGCATCAGAGAACACATTGTTGTCCCCTTGTTCAGTTAACAGCTCTTGGTTTATGACCACTTTGTCCCCACCTATCAATGGTGTATATTTCTTACACCAATTATTAATCATTTAATTCCAAATTTTTGTTAAAAAGTCTTAGGAGCAATTTCTGTTTAAAAATATCTTAAAATTGTTTTCACCTTTTGGAGAAAACATTGTAATCAGAAACATTCTCACAATTCTAATCAATTGTCACTTGAAAATATTTTTATTAGAAAAAGATTAGGTGAAAGCTAAAAAAAAATGAGTTAACTGTTTGAAAATGTGTTTTTTCTGTATGTATTGGAAAAAAACTCATTTTCTTAATGTCTTTGTAAATAGTCATGTCTAAATAGTCCATACTCTCTTTAGAATGTTTTTGAGTAAAAGTTAAAAATGAACCAGTTTGGTTAATATATAACAGTAATTCATCAAGATTGGGGTTAAAATCCTTCCAAAGAATAAAAATGTCATCCAAAAAAATGTAAAGACAAATGTCAGTGATGGTGGCAATCAGATTTGAAAATGTGTTCCCTTTCCCAACTGTACATAACTAGATTAGCATAGGTGGGGACACAACTTGCTCCCATTGTTGCACCTTTCATCTGGCAAAAATATTCGCCTTCAAAATAAATAAAATTATATGTCAAAATCAAATCCATAACATCAATAATGAAGTTGATCAATCAGTTATTAAGTTTGGTAAGCTCAACTATCATTGAATTGAATAATTTCAAGTGTGTCTGATAAGGAATATATATATAAATAGGTCCACTGATAAGGAATATATGTAAATAGGTCTACTACATCGATTATTGAAAAAAACACATATGCCATTAAAATATTGTTGTTTAATTTTAGTTAAAAATTCCCATAAATCTTTCAAAATGTGATCCAGAGAACAAATAGCTCCTTTAAGGGTGCGAGCCACAAAAAGTGCCAGAGGGTAGGTTTTAGAATTCTGTGCACCTACTATTAACCAATAAGGTGTTTGACACAATATCTTTGTGAACCTTGGGGATGCCAAATATAGTAGGAATAAGTATACTTAAAAATGACACTTATTCCTTCAATAAAGTATCATTAAAAAATGAAAAGTGTCAAAAGAAATTAATCCTTGAGATAGTGAGTCTTCCAAAAATAGTCTATTTTATTATAAACCAAACTAATCTGATTTGCAGTTTCATAATTGTTGGTATTGTGAAATAAATTAAAAATCTGGTTAGTGTTGTCAGTTTTGTTAACAGTAACAATTCCCCCACCCTTATCGGCATTCATAATCTTAATAGATGCATCAGTTCTAAGTTGGTTAAGCTTATTTCTCTTTAGTGAGGATGTAAGATGGGTGTAAATGCTTCAAAATCTGATTAGTGTTGTCAGTTTTGTTAACAGTAACAACCCCCCCACCCTTATTGGCTTTCATAACCCTAATAGATGTATAATTTCTAAGTTGGTTAAGCTTATTTCTCTTTAGTGAGGATGTAACATGGGTGTAAATGCTTATGTTGAAGAGTGCACAAATCTTTCTCTAAAGCTTTTTCAAAAGTTGCAAGCAATGGGTTGATGGGAGGATTTTGTGTACTTTTTTTAAATTACAATGAACAGGCTTGGTATTTGATTCTACTTTTACAATACCATGTGTATTTAAGTGGAAATTTAATTTCCTTGTAAACAGTTTAAGTTCTACGATTACATGTGGCAAATTCATCTGAGAACTGGGTACAAATTTGAACCCTTTGTTCAAAAGTCTAAAATGGGTGGTAGAAATTTGTAAATCAGTATAATTGTAGATGTTAAATCCTTGAAATGTTGAAACAATCCCATCATTTGTTACTAAAATATAACTGTCTATGTCTCCAAAAAAAAGGGGTTGAGAATTTGTTACTAATTGTTTCTCCTTCTTCCCCTGTCCCAGGGTTTGTTTCAACCACCTGGTGGGATTGGGGGATGGGTAAAAAAGCCCCTTCATTAGCATAGTGGTGGTTTGAAACTAGAATGTTGCTGGTATTTCTGTCTGATCTTCTTGGGGAGGGAAATTGTTTTCAAATTCATCAGAGTTAATCAAAAACTTGTCCAAATCCAATAGATGTTTCAGTATATGGTTAGTAGGAACAGGTTCTACATCAATTTGCCCTTGGCTCCCATTGCCAAGGTTCTGAGTTTATTATGTAGGTTAACTGTCTTTAGGTAGTGGATAGGCTTTATTTTGTGTGTATTCCATGTAGTGTCTATTATGTTTTTTCTGTTTTCTCTTTAGGTTCAGATTTACCTGTTGGTCAACCTTTTGAAAATTAATGTCACATCTATAGTCAGTGTGTTAAAAAAGTATGTCATTCTTAATACCAGTGTTTAATGTATTTAACTCATTAAACAGGCCGTTAATTTGACAGTGTTCCATTTAACAGGAAACTGTAACATCTCAAGATCATGACAATAAAACACAGCAGTAAGTTCACCTTATTCAGTGCTGCCTTGTGAAAGACCATCGGGAAACTTATACATGTGTAAACCCTTATGCACACTTTTAGTTTTTAAACATTTGAGCAAGCAAAAATTATCTATTTGAAGGCTATGCACCCTGTTTAATTTCTTTTCAAAGGAAGATAACATCAAGTTGAAAGTGCCATTGCAAGTCCTCTGATCAAAAGTTGTTAATGTAATTTCTTTGTGCAGCCAGTTGCTGAAATCCAGTGGACGTGATGATCTTATGTGCCTTTCACCAACAGGAAGTTTTCTGTTAGAAATGCTGGCAAAGGAGACAGTGTTGCTGTCTACAGCTGTTTTTATACCAAGAAGTGTAAAGGAAATGGAACGTTCCACTTGAGAAGCATGCCTGGGGGGGGTAAACTTATTTTTCAATAAGTGATTATTTGTTGGCTTAGTAAACCAATTAAATGAGTTAAATCTCCTTGTGAAGAAAAAAAAATTCTTGATTACAGTTCATGTTTTGAGAACGTCTCTTGGTATTGTGATAGTCATCCATTTTAACAAATTTAGGAATTCACCCAATGAACAACAACTATTCATTCTTCCCAAAGACACTGCCATGCTATGAAAATAAAATGTGACTGTGCAGCCACAGACCAGTAAAACCAAACAAGAAAACCAAAAGGCTGATGTGTCTTGCATAAATAACAAGTATCCAAGTAAAAATTCAAACTCAGTTTCCAAACATACAAATTTAAAGTTTAATAGATGTAAACTGGAAGTAAAAAATGGTTAAGCATTTTTGTCCCTAAAAATAAGTAAGACTTCATCAGAACAATATTCTAGACTTTTGAACTGGTTTAAATAGCTTGTTAAACAAATCATATGACATAAAATATCCAATGGTAGTCAAACAAATTAATTCAACATGTATCAATACTATCTTCACAGCATAAGAAGAATATATATGTATATAGATATATGAGTAGAAAATACCATCAAGGGGGTGTTTTGTTAAAATAATGTGTAAATAAATATATAAATAACAATGTTTATTTAAAAATTGTGTAAATATATTTAAAAATATTTAAAATAATTTTGACACTGTGTAGATAGTATTAATACGTATTGAATTAATTTGTTTGACTACCACTGGATATTTTACATCATGTGATTTGTTTAACAAGCTATTTAAACTGGTTCAAATGTATAGAATATGTTTCTGATGAAGTGCTACTGATTTTTAGGGCCAAAAGTGCTTGACCATTTTATACTTTTAGTTTATGTCTATTAAACTTCAAATTTGTATCTTTGGAAACCGAGTTTAAATTTTTACTTGGCTATCCATTATTTATACAAGACACTACGTGAGTCTTTTGGATTTCTTGTTTGATTTACTGGTCTTTGGCTGCACGATCACACACTACAAGTGTTTGGTGTTTTTTCTTTATAAAATCAATCATTTTTATAAAAGCATAATAAAAATAAATGCTGCAGATATGAAAGTTATTTGAAGGCATAGTGGGATTGCTTGTTGTTTCCTTGTAAAATATTTATTAAGTTCTGGTAAACATCCACAGTTTTGTACAAGTTCTTTAGCTTGATAGGTTCATAAATTCATGAAAGCACTAGAGTAGCTGTCCTTGTGGGACATTTTAAAGCTAGCCATTTTCACTTTTTTCTTGCTTAAATCAACCTATCACATTTGGCTAGAGAATGGCCCTAACTGTCCTATGTGCTATAAAGATATATTATCATTAATGAGAATAAATGGGATCAGACATTAGATAACTTGAGGAGACTTATGCAGAGGATAAAGCATTTAGGAGCAGTCCATTATTGGCACAGGGGCAGTCCTGGAGTACATTTTCTGTTTTCCATCCACAGGTCCAAGGTGTGCTTGAATATGGACAGGGATGAACTTTGTTTCATGTGGCTGGGAACTCTGTTCCAAAGCAGTGGCATCATCTGTGAGATATACGTTTCACTCCAAACCATTCTGTTGACATTGCAAAAGAGGATTAGATCCCTAAGTCAAGTATTTATGATGCCATTTGACTTGCTGATGTGCAGTAAATCCATTGGTATTTGGTCAGAATATACCTTGCATGCCAGGCACAGGTCATCTCTTAGCCATCTGTAGGATACAGAGTATATTGCCAGAGATTTGAATCAGTCCATGTGGGATATGTTGTTTAGGCCTTGTATCCTTTTAGTAAGGTATCTGTATGGATGTTCCAGTTGTTGCATGTGCCTGGACGGATACATGCCAATGGTGGCATTCCATTCAATGACTGGCCTAATGACAACTGAGTAAAAGGGACAATGACATCAATAGAGCTAGACACAACCCCTTTATTTATAAGCTGTATAAAATAGAAGGACTTTCTTACAAAAATGGACACGTTAGTCAAAAACCAGGTCACTGCCCACATAATTTCCCAAATCCTGAACAACTAGGTTAAGTCTTAGGGGAGTACTGTTAATATGGCATACAGTAATGGATTTTTTGGCATTCAGTTTCATTCCATGATTATTGACACCAGTTATTTATTTATTTAGGACAAAACTTCCTGCAGGATGGTTAAGTTATTTGGTGATTTATTGACTGCTCCTAGCTTGGAGTCATCTGTAAACTTAGACAGAGTCTGTTGGCAATGGCTTTTACTTCAGAAAAGAAGATGCCAAACAAGAGAGATCCTGGCACAGCTTTAGTTGAGGCAACTTCTCCTGTTTTGATTTCCTGTAGCCTATCAGTGACCTAGTTGGCAATCCAGTGGGATACACAAGGTTTATTCACAGTTTATTTAACTTTTCTACTACACCTGAGTCAGTAATTGTGTCAAAACCTTTGTCCAGGTCAAGGTTGTGGTGTTTACTATTTTGCCTTCACCCATTGCTTTAGTGGCCTTTTCAAAAAAATCCACCAGGTTTTGTAAGCATGACCTGCCCTTGTTGAATCCAAACTGAGATGGCCCAGTGTCAGGATGTTCTCTATTTCCTGATTGTTTAGTTCTATGGGAAGTCTTTCCATGACTTTGCATATGAGGATGGTCAGAATTATAGGTCTGTAATTGCCTGTGTCTGAGGAAGGTCCTGCTTTGTGCAGGGAATGGCTGTAGCCAGTCTCCATTCACTTGGTACAAAACCTGCATAAAGGCTGAGATTGAACAGTGTTGTCAAAGGTGTGGCTAAATCATGCTTCAGGCTATTTAAGATGCATCCAGGGATATTTTCAGGACCCATTGATGCAGCAGCTGTAGCTTTTGATATAACTTTTTGACTTGGCTTTGTGTGATAGCTAGAAGTGAGCCAGTTTCAGGTAACGAATGATAATTATGAAATGTCCAAACGTCTATTGTTTTTTTTGTTTTTTTTTTAATTGGCACATCTAGCATTGCAAATACATTTCAATTGCCTCTTTCATGATGTTTAATAGGTGTAGCAATGAAAATCTTTACCAGGAACTGAAACAAAATGAATTTCCCTCTTTCCAAGATTTTATTCATGTTTTCTATTTGATAAATCAGTATGAAATATGTTTTATATATATATATATATATATATATATATATATATATATATATATATATATATATATATATATATATATATATATATATATATATATATATATATATATATATATATAAAATTAGAACACCATATTGGAAATATAATTAAAATACTCCAATGATTCAAAAACATTTTACTTTTTAACATGCAGCTCAGTCAGTTTTAAATATGCATATGTTTGTAGCTGTGCAATTACTACTACATTTTTATGGATGCTTTCATGTTAACAAGTTTGTGCTTGCATATATCATACCTCTTAACTGTCCAGATTTTTGCAGAATGTCAAGATTTTTGACTTATATTTTTGGCCTGTTCCTCATAAAAGTTGTGGTTTTCTGGCAAATCACTGGGATGATGTAATGATTGAAGTCACTAAATAAAAACATACATTTGAGCTTCAGACTCCAAATCCTTCAGAAAATGCATGCTAATTCAAACTGTCTTATTCTAGCAATACTTAAATGTGTCCCTGTTTTTGGATATTTGTACCCCCATCATGCCAAGCTTTATCCAGATTCCTTGCAATAGTAAGCAGTTTTCCCTTTCTTTGTGCTCTATATTCTAATAAAGTAAACAGTTTCTTGTACATTTAAAATAAAGCTTGTGAATAATTTATAAATTATTTTACCAATATATTGTACTCTGAATACATTTGAATAAACACCAAAATAAAAGGAAGACAGCGAGCAATGATGTCAAATATCTATAGACGTGTATACTGGAACTGACACTATTCTGTCTATTTTATGCTACAGCTCTCTGTATTCATGACACAGCTTTTGTGCATGGGAGAAAACATAAACTTGCTATTGCTTATATTGACCTAGAGACCAAATTTACAGAGTTCTTAACTTAGTTTGGTAATGTGAGTGCTAGTTTGCTTAGGATACAAGGGATGAATGAGTACAGATGTCTATGATAACTGTGAATAGTATTTGTTGTATACTAACAGTATCAAAGCTGAGGTTGTTTACTGTCAGTATAAATAGAGGAGGACAAAATACAGATTTCTGTCTGAACCTCAGTTGATTGGGATGTGCTGAGAAAATTCCTGGAGAAAAGCTATTTGAAAAGCTTATTTTCTAGACAGTTAAAATGTAGGGGCAGGTTCAGAGTTTTGTGTGACAAACTTAATCAAAATCTCTGTTTAGGCAATACCAGTAAGTTCACAATCACTCATTGCTTGCAAGGTGGAATTTATTAGGAGAAGGACAACATTAGTTGTGTTATGCCCTTTTCTAAAACCATGTTGGCTACTGATATGTAAGATATAGGCTTCAACAAAATCCCTTATTTTGTGGGTTACTATCTTTTTATAGTAAGTCCCCAACTGCCCACCTTATGACCTTAGTAGTATGTGCTAGCCCTAACCCTGGCCCTGCCCTTAACTCCTACTCCAATGCATAACCTTAGAAAAAAATCTTCCTACAACACTATTCTGATGATGTATGGCCAGAGTTAGTTGTAGGGTTAACAGTAAAAAAGATGAAGATGTATTCCTTTTTTGATTTGTTGAGTTTTAAGGCTGAAAATGTTTAATGTACTTGGTTCGATATTTTTGTAGTTCAAACTTTCTAAAGGGCTTTTGTCACCGAAACATAACTTGACTACAGCAGAAAACACTGTTTAATTAATAGTGCTTCAATAAAAGACATGCTGTTATGTTGCCACATTGAGATTTCCTGCAAACTAATGGCCTGAATCAGTAAAGCCTTTTGACACTTTACATGTATTAGAATTATCTGAAAATACTGGCAGGTGCTTTAAGTGAAGTTAGAGGTGGGAGGTAAAGTAGTCTACATCTTATTTTAACTTATTATCCAGAAGACATCAACATACTAGTCTGGATCCTGAGCAGGGTAGCTTAGTATGCAAATGGTGAGCAAACTCTACACTTTTTAGAATAATATAATGAATCGGATTCACTTTATAAGCTCAAACTTCTGAAATATCGAATTGCAGAATCTCGAGCCTATAAAGTCGAAAATCCAAATACCCAAAACTACACAATCATGAAGCCCTAAATCCCGAAACTGCAAAACCACGAAATTCAAACACCTAACACTTGCAAACACCATAACAACACACACACACAATTAAACAAGCACAAACACCTACCCTTATTATATGCAGGGGGGAAAGCCCCCCTGCCCCCCCACCACCAGCACCATCACCACCATCACCCCTACTTAAATATTCTAACACCAAGGTTGCACTACATACACACACACACACACACACACACACACACACACACACACACACACACACACACACACACACACAAAACACCACCACACAAACTACATTCCTCTCGCACACACACATCACAGTAACAACACACACTAACACACACTACAGCCCCCACCCAACACCCTTAAACATAAACACTTACCTGAATCCACGAACACATCGCAACACCAGAACCACTAATTCAAAATCTCCCGCATTCGAGATTTTGAAATTCGTGCTTCTGTGGTTGGGATGTTCCGATCCTTCCACTTTATGAACTTGAAATACTGAATTTCGAGATTTCAGTATTTCGAGCTCATAAAGTGTTCCCCATGAATCCACCAGTGATTCTTCTTCTCACTGCCTGGCTCTAATGGGCACAGCCCTTGCCAGCATAGTGTGTGGGAAAAAAGTCCTCTGGTTTTACAACCTTTGCCCAACATAGTGTGCAAGAAAAAAGTCCTCTTGTTTTAATTATGTCTTAGTTACTCCCATTACGCCAGGAATTACTAAAGCAAGACAGGCTTCCAGTGGTATAAATGTATTTGTCCTACTGCAGTCACTCATTCTAGTTAATAGAAGACCATTCTTGTTATTACTACTTGGATTTGCATTAAGGATTCCACATTTCTTTGATACTGCTTTAACTAGGATTAGGGAAATGTGTAAGGATGAAGCCAAGAGAGAGAGAGAGACAGACAGACATTTGGACATTTACAAAAGAAGAGATAAAGGGGTTTTAATCTTTATTATTTTAAATTATTTTCCAAATTTTTAGCACATTTTGAAATTCTCACATTATTTCATCATAGTTTTCATAAACAGGACTCAGAAATCTTAATCAAATTAATAACATCTTCTATTAGACCATTTAATAAAAGACAGTCTTCCTCATTACCCTATCTTTTTACTTCTAAAACACCCTTTCCAAATTGCCCCTCCTTTTCACAGCATTACTTTTCACTTTTCAAACTCTCCTTCCCATCTATTTACATTATATTATTTTTATTTTATCTTCCCTTGTTTCCCTCATCTATATCTTATTCCTTAACAATTCTCTTTATGTATGATCACTAACATTTTCCTTTCCTTATTTTCCACTTCCTCTGTGTCATATTATGATGTGCTCCACAACTCTTCCTACAGTTATTATGACAGCTATCCGACTGTCCCCTATTTTCTAGCCACACCTTTTCATCCATGCTTTCATCTCTCATTTGTGTTTTCCACTGTGTTTCCTTTTTTCCACATGTCCACAATTCTCCTTAACCTCCCTAACCACTAGCTGTAATTCCAAGTTTTCTTCACTTTCACATTAGGGTATTTTTTTACTTGTGGTCAAAACTCCAGACAGACAAAACTACCATGAATCTGGAATCTCCCTCTTAATTATCTTACTCCAGACTCTAGTACCTGCTTCGCATAGCTGTTTAATTTCCTCATATCTTTATCACATATCTAATGTTTGTACCCTTACTGGAATTCTACATCATCTGTGCACTAATCTGGCATAAACATCTCCAGCTGCACCAACCCTATTCAGGAATATCATAGCTTCATTGGTTCATAGGTAAATACTAGGCCAGCTGCCCTTGTGGGCCATTTTAAGCCTACCAATTTCCCTTTTTGTGCTTGATTAACTTATCTCATTTGGTTAAAGCTTGGCCTTGGCCATCCCATGGTCGATAATTATATATAACCCCTCATAACTAGAATCATACCATAGAAAATTTGAGGGAACACATGCATGGGATAAAGCATTTAGAAGCTGCCTATGTCCATTAATAGTACAGCAGCAATACTGGGGTAAACTTTCTGTTTCCTATTCATAGAGCCAAGTTGCACTTGAATATTGATAGGGATGAACTTTGTTTTATGTGGATGGAGAGTCTGTTCCAGAACAACGGTATCCTCTGTGGGATATGCCTGTCCCTCCAAACCATTCTGTTGATGTTGCAGAAGAGGTTTAGATTTCGAGACTGAGTATTTCTGATGCCATTTGACTTGTTGATGTGCAGAAAATCCATCAGTACTGGGCCAGAGGATGCCTTGTGTGCCAGAAACAGTTCACCTCTTAGCAGTTTGTAGGATACCGAGTATAGTGACAGGGCTTTGAGTCAGTCCATGTAAGACATGTTGTTTAGGCCTTGTATCCTTTTAGTAAGGTATCTGTGTGTTCCAGTTGTTGCATGTGTCTAGACAAATATACACCAAAGGGGGCATTAAATTCAATGATCGGACTAAGGAGGGCTGAGTTGAGGGGGGGCAATGACATCTCTCAGTCCTTTTGTGTATAAGACTTTCTTACAACAGTGGACACATTTTGGTAAAAGTTAGGTCACTGTTCATATAAGTTACCAAATCCCAAACAACTACATCAACTCTTAGGGGTATATAGTCCATGTGGTAGTTCCCTGGGGTAGATGACTTCCCAAAGGGTACAACAATGCATTTTTTGGCATTTAGTTTCGGTCCATGATTTTATAACAAAAGATTAATTTGAAACAAATCTTCTTCCCAGATGGCTAAGTCATTTGTGAATTCAATGGCTGCTCTTAGCTTGCAGTCAACTGCAAACTTAGTCAGACATAGCTCTTTAGCATTGCTGTTTGGTATCATCATGTCCAACGCTTCTTCCCAGAAATAGTCTTCCCTTCACTCCCTAGATTCTTTTATCCATGATTTCCTCAACCTTCCTATTGTCATATCCATGGTTCTTTCTCCTAAACACTTTTATATTGTCCATATCCTACCATTCTGTCTCTTTTCCTAACCTCTTAATATTTTCCAGTGCCATTTGACTTATCCCTTTATACTTCCCTTTGCATTTCAACTTGCATCCTCCCTTTCCAGCCCTGCTTGGATCTTCTCCATGGCCTTTCACAAAAAGTTCTCATGTCAAACAACCAATCCACTTGTTTTATTCCACAGATCTCTTCAATATCTGCAAAGCAGGTCCAATATCCAATTATCTCTCCTTTCAAGTACTTCACTAAAGTAATGCCTCTCTTCTCTCATTCACCTAATTTCCTTTCAGTTTCCTATGGATTCCCCTCTCCCCCAAAGAAATGTATTTAGTTGTCTTTCCATCAATATACTGTACCTTTTGCATTATTCCCTAAGAAAACTGTTTACTATATGTCCCTTTGTGATTTCTTGGTACACACTTGTATATTTCCCTTAATATCATTCTTCCCACCAAATCAATTCTCATAATTTCTGTTCTTGCCGCCTTAATCTCTGAGCTAGATTTATTTCTGTTGTTTACATTTTGAAATCTTTACTCCCTATCCTTTATCTGTTTGTAATCTATCCTTTGGTATTTGGCCTCCCTCACATAAACCTGTCTGATGCCTGCTGAATTTCCTTTATCCATTTCTCTTGGGGTTTTATTTGATTATGCCTCACCATATACATTGCATGAAGTAAAATCATGCATGCTACCAGACTAACCCTTTTCCCAGTGTATAAACTTTTCCCACCCAATTATCCAACATCTTGCCTATGTCCCCCACGTTTTTCCCTGTTTCTGCTCCTGATCTGTTCTAGTTCTTGGAAAACTGTGAAGCTGAAATCATTTTCTCATGTCAGTGTTTCTTCAGTTCCACTGCCCCACCCTCTTTATTGCCTATTTGTTGGAGTTATTTTCTGCATTCTCCAGTCTTAGAATACTGTCATCTGCAAATAAGAAGCTAGTACTTTTATTGCCTTTGCCTTTGTGTTTCCCACATATTTCTTTGTCATTGCACCAAAAATTCAATGTCATTGAGATTGTTTCTGGTGAAAGGAAGCAGCCTTTCCAGATACACCTCTCCAGCTCTATTTTTGTCTGTCAACCCCCACATTTATAAATAATTTCATCGGGGGCTGGGGTCCTGTACAAGGCAAATGTTCCCTGAGTTCATCTCCCATTCCTCACTACATACTCCATTACTTAATGCATAAATTTCTAGTGCACACATTAAAAAGCTTTTTGCATGTCTGTCAAAATTATTTTCCACCCAGCCCAAAAAGTCTAATAATACTCATCAAGAACTGTTGACACCTTCCATTTTACAAAGCCTGTGCATTCTTCTCTTATTGCTCCTGGTAACAGTTTTTTTTTATCTCACTGTTAAAATTATTGTGAAGAGTTTAACATCCATATTACACAATGCCATTCTGCTTATATGATGTCATGACAATTACATCTTTCATCATTTATGTTATCCTCCTTACTTCCAACATTTCATTAAATATTTTTACCAAAGTATCACTCACCTGTAGTCCTGCTCTCTTATAAAACCTCTATAATGAAGCCATCCAGTCCACTGCCTTTCAGTTTCTAAAATGTGTTATAGCCTCTGTTAACTCACCCTTTTCTTATCCATTTTTTTCAATCCTTCCCACTCCCCCTTATTGAATGTTTTCTAATTCAGACACTAATTCTCTCCTACATCATAGTCTTACTGGTATACAAGTCTGCATAATACTCTTTGACAGATTTCCGTATCCCAGCATTACTTTTTATGATCTGATCTTTCTTTGACTGCATCTCTCCATCTAAGTTTTTCTACTTGGTCTTTAATCCTACATATGAGTAATTTAGCCCCTGTGTCACCATTAATTCACCACACAGTCCCCACTTCTTTCCATCTTTGCTTTAAATTGTGTCTTTTCCCAGGGTTTCAGTTTGAATTTGAGTTTAATATCCCAACTACTCTATCCGTCCTTCTGTCAGATCCTGTCTATTGTACATTGTAGTTTCTCCAGTGATTGCCCTATTCTAATCATTCTTCCTTTTTTCTTCTCATCTCCCCTTTATTTCCAATCAAACATCCTCTCAAACTGCTTTCATTACATCTCATTCACTGATTATATTTCCCTCTCTTTTGATTTGTTCTTATCTAGGACCTCTTTCACTATCCGTTGTATCCTGCGTGTTCTGGTTTCTACCACTGGTCAGAATTCTACATCCATCATCTTGTGTAATTAGCACCTCCCACCCAGTTCATACTAACTATACCATGATCAGACACACTCCTTTCTCCAAAATACACTCCTGCTATCTTTCCCATTGCAGCCTAGTCTATCAAAAGTCTATTCTACTTGCCTGTTTAGTCTTATTCCTTGAAAATGTAAAACCACTTACTTCTGGTGTTAGTTCTTGTCATATATCCATTGTATCCAGATTTTCTCAGCTCAGTTCTACACACTTCTCTTTTTACTATAAAATTATTTTCTTCCATGCAGTCTACTTGTGGGCTGAGAACCACATTCAAATCTCTACTAATAATCATCCTGCCTTCTAAACTCTTACTTTTCTAATATCATTTAATCACTCTTAAGACATGGAAGGTTTAGTAAAGCATGAATTATTAGTAAAATTGTATATCAATGAGTTCATTTACAGCTGGTAATACATGGATATGAATAATTAGATATTAATATCTTTAAGTATGCCAAATGTTCATATTATCAAATATCCTTTAAAACACTCCTCTCCAGATAGCTTGCCATAATCATATAATGTTTAGTACTCTGTGTTGTGGCCGCAGCAACCCCGGTTCAAATCTGAGTCATGGCAGTGTGGAAAGTAGCAGGAGATTCACTCTACCCTTCCTTGCTAGGACTGCTGCATATCCGCAAGTCAAGCTTCACTTGAGTAATCCACACAGGTGACCACAACTTGGTCTGTAACATCAATAGGACTTGTTGGTGGGACAAATTTGTGTTCCAGAGACTCCCCCATCTGTGGAATAGACTCCCTCTCAATGTCAAGCAGAGTACTTCATTATCCCTTTTTAAGAGCAACCTGGATAACTGGATGGGAAACAGAAAATACACCCCTGGAATTCCACCTGTGTCCCTGCTGAACAGGGACTTTGGGTGTTGACTTGTCTAAACATGGGCTAAACTCTTGGCTAGGCTTATAAGGACCACAGGGCAAATAGCCTAGTAACTTCCTATGATCCTATTATATATTTGATGTACAGTTACAGCAAATACAGGAAATGTAGTATTTTTGATTGATTGCATAAGTATTTAAACATGGCAATGCCACTTTACATGATTTTGTGATTATTAAAATGAGTATAAACTTCAGACACAGGGTGGGTGGGAGTAGGGGAAGGAACCACTTGTCCCAGACAGCTACACTATTCATGGGCCTCTCTATTAACAAACATACATGAACAGAAATGACTGAAAATGTTCCCAGACAGAAACAGGTTATGTAATTTACAGACGTTTCAGTAAGACAGCATTTGCTTCAGAGTATTTGTCTCTAATCAATTTTTTCAATTGCCTTAAAGCTTTAAGGTCATCTTTAAAGTCAATTCCATGGCATTGTGAATATAAAACAGTTAGTAAAGAAAGCAAAATGAAGTTATTCAAGAAACAAATACGTTAATATGACACTATGCTGCAATATACTGTAGTGACCAGTCATGGCTTTCAAAAGAGAGTTAGCCATGGTTGATCCCACCTAAGATACATGCTACAAGAGAAACTGAAACCTGTGTCTAGAAAATTTGAGCCGATAATCACAGAGTATATCTCATATGCTATGAGCAAATGGCAGGAATTCTGTAGCTTTGTTTTAAATTCCTAGTGTTTCATATTGCTCCTTTTCACCTAAAATTGGAACTTAACCACAAGTACTTAATTTGGAAAAATATGGAACATGTAGAACTGCAATTAAAAATATGAGCTGCAGTTGCATCCACATCAGATGAAGTGTTTTTTTTTTTCTAGATTATATCTTTACTTTCAGCCATGTCACCTCCACAGTGCCTTGTGCATCATTCATAATAAGCTTCAGTGATGGCTTACACATGAAAAATACAGTACAATACAAAATCAATTTAAAAGCAATAAAATGTACTTTCATGTAACAATATCTAAATGCCTAGAGCACCTTATGTAAATAAGCTGCAATTTTACTCACAAAAAGAAACTATTGATAAGGTATGTCAATTTTGGATTGTTGACATGTCTTACATATTTTATAGGACGAAGAGCATGTATCGGAGAAAGCCTGGCCAAAATGGAGCTTTTTCTGTTGTTTGTAGCCTTTCTGCAGAAATTTACGTTCTGTCCTCCACCTGGTATTACTGCAAAGGAACTTGATCTTGAACCACGTCTGGGAGTAACACGTTCCCCAAAACCTTTACTACTGTGTGCAGTACCTCGCTAATATGGAATACCAATTTTTATGTATAAAGTCTAATAAAAGAGTGATGAAGCAAGCTGTTCTGATTTTATAATGAATGTAGCTTACTAAATTGGATTTGTAACAAAAAATGTAATTGTACCTAGAATTGTCCCAATTATTTCATGATTTGTCACTGATTCAGGAGGTGAGATTAAGAGCTATGGAATTTCTTTCAAATTATATCAGCAAGTAACAAGAAATATAATTGGAACTGGAAATGCATGTAGCAAAATATTTAGCCAACACCTGCTTGGAAAGCTTTGCCTCAGACGTGTTTGTCAGACTGTTAGGAATTAGATTAGCTCTGACTTTACATTCATAGCTGCTTCTTAGAACACTTATAAATAAACAAGAGTTCATTTATATAAGGTTCACTACACCAATCAAAGAGCTAATAATAGCTCAGGGAACCTCGTACTAAAAATAAATATCAATAAGAAAAAAAAATACAACATATACTTTACAAAATGTTTTCCAAAATTTGGGAATATACTTTCTTTTAATTCCAAGTCATCTGTTAACCTCCTTAAAAAATAATCTCGACATGCTTTAAGAACACAGCTTCCTGTATGGCATCAGACTCATACTGTCAACATACTAAAGCTTGTGATCTTTGACTGTGGAAAGCTATTATTTTATTGTTTTCTTTTATTCCAGCCTGATAAACACACAAAAATGCCACTTAAGGGTGCCTGATGAATATGGAAGATGATTTAAGGATAGTTTTATAATCAGTGCAAGTGAAATGTAACTGTTGAGCTGGATAATGGGCCATTATAAAAGGGAATCGCAATGGGCGGCCATGGTGGTGCAGCAGTTAGCATTACTACCTCACAGCAAGAGGTTCTCTGGTTCAATTCTTGGCTGGGGTGCCTTCTGTGCAGAGTCTGCATGTCCTCCCTGTGGTCATGTGGGTTTCCTCTGGGTGCTCTGGTTTTCTCCCAAAGACATGCAGTAGGTGGATTGGACACTCTAAATTGGCCCTAGGTGTGAGTGTGTGTGTGCCTTCTGTGGAAGGTTGGGCACCGGGCTGGCAACTCAACACCGTAAAACTCCACTGCCAATCATGAGTGGACAGATGATCCACTGTGGTGACCCCTAACTGGTAAAAGCCAGAAGAAGATAAAAGGAAATCGCACTCCTCAGCTGCATGGCTGGCCTTTTGCATAGGCAAACTAGGCAATCGCCTAGGGTGCAGTGCTCAATGTTCTTCCGGCTTTTTCCCTGTTTATTTATTTTATTTTATTTTTTTATTTTTAAAGTAATGTTCTTTGTTCTAAAAAATAAATAAATAAATACCTTCCTTAGAAAAAGAAGAAAATGTGCCTGGGAAAATGTTGAGATCCAGAGGATGGAGCTTAGTGAAATCACATTTTTAAACATTGTGAGGTCACAGGATTATAGACATTGCAGTGTTCAAATAAAAGTGAAAAGATGTACTACTTGAAATAAAATTGAGGACATTCTGTAGAGTTATGGGCATATTGCAAGGAGTGGAATAATGAGTAAGTGTATTATTTTAAAATAAGGTTGGCACCTGGCAGTGATCAACCTGATCCTTTTTGATAATCTTTTGGCTTTGTGTCGATAGTTGAGATGAGAGGAATTGCATAGTGGTGAGATTACAAGTATTTTTACAATGTTGTTGGCAATGATGAAGCATATAATTTTGACAATATTTTTTGGCTTTGTGATTTATGTGGCACAACTTGGATTGGCATACTTTAATGTATGCTAACTTATTTGTGTAGACTGTGGGGCTGAAATACTACCCAGCCAACAGACATAGCTCTCAATGAATCAGGAACAAATCTCAACAGAAATGGGGACAAATTCAGCAATAATTAGGGACACATTTAAAATTTTAGTACTGTTAACTTAAGACATTGGCAGAATAAGAGAATGTGAATTAATATGCATTTTTTGAAATAAAAGAAATCACTAACTCTAATTATTGGTGTTATTTATTTATTTATTTATTTATTTATTTATTTATAAGTGTAATTTTCCACCTTTTCTCCAAAAGTCACATTTTTGGGAGGGATTAAGAAAGACAAATTTAAAATCCGAGTCAAAATCAGGGACAACTGACCGGTATGCCATCAGATGCAGTGGCTATAACTACTTTGCAGGGATTGCATTGGGGATTCACTGGAAGAAATTAACTTATCCTCTTGTCATTTGCTCAGTTTAAACCGTGACTTTCTTACTTAACAGGACTAAATGTGCCTTTGTTCGAAGTAAGATGAACTACTTAATTGGACACGTGATATGCACAGACAAACAAGGCATAACTGCTGTGTCTATCTTCTTTGGAGGAAAATAACTAGTTGTCTGCCTCTGTTTGCTTATTATTTTGGTTTTGAAGGGCTAAGGGGATTATATGAAGCAACATAAAAATCAAATATATGGCCATGTAAAGGTGAAATATATGACCATGTAAAGGTAAAGTACATGACTGTGTAAAAGTGAACTACATGGCCATGTAAAGGTGAACTACTGGTCATGTAAAGGTGAACTACATGGCCATGTAAAGGGGAAATACATGGCCATGTAAAGGTGAACTACATGGTCATGTAAAGGTGAACTACATGGCCATGTAAAGGTGATATATATGGCCATGTAAAGGTGAACTACATGGCCATGTAAAGGTGAACTACATGGTCATGTAAAGGTGAAATACATGCCCATGTAAAGGTGAAATACATGGCCATGTAAAGGTGAACTACATGTAAAGGTGAACTACATTTCCATGTAAAGGTGAACTACATGACCATGTAAAGGTGAAATACATGGCCATGTAAAGGTGAACTACATGGTCATGTAAAGGTGAACTACATGGCCATGTAAAGGTGATATATATGGCCATGTAAAGGTGAACTACATGGCCATGTAAAGGTGAACTACATGGTCATGTAAAGGTGAAATACATGTCCATGTAAAGGTGAACTACATGGTCATGTAAAGGTGAACTACATGGCCATGTAAAGGTAATATATATGGCCATGTAAAGGTGAACTACATGGTCATGTAAAGGTGAAATGCATGTCCATGTAAAGGTGAAATACATGGCCATGTAAAGGTGAACTACATGTCCATGTAAAGGTGAACTACATGACCATGTAATGGTGAACTACATGGCCATGTAAAGGTGAACTACATGGTCATGTAAAGGTGAAATACATGTCCATGTAAAGGTGAAATACATGGCCATGTAAAGGTGAACTACATGGCCATGTAAAGGTGAACTACATGACCATGTAATGGTGAAATACATGGCCATATAAAGGTGAACTACATGGCCATGTAAAGGTGAACTACATGACCATGTAATGGTGAAATGCTCTTATGTCTGAATGTTTTATTAAAGTGCAGATAACTGCTTAGTGGGGGTTAGCTGGATGAAAGTAACTGACCCTGTTGTCACCTGCTCAGTTTAATACTTATTCCTTAAAAATAAGGGATAAATGCATCACAGAACTCCTGGGCACTGTAGTCCCCCCCCCCACACACACACACACACCAAGGCGGTATAAGTGGATCTTGACATGGGCTTAATAATTACCTCTACCATGAACCCCACCTTGTCTAAAACCAGCCATGCTCATGGGTGTACACAGGAAGGTCTCTGTATGGGTCTACTTCACATGACTGAATACTCAAAATTCGGAATGTCATTTGACTGAGACCACAATACCTAATTTTCAAAAATACTGAAAACTCATTTGACCAAGTCTCTTTATATTGAAAGTCTACAATGCTGAATTTCAAAATACTGAATTTTAAGCCATATATGCAATGCGTGTTTCCCTTCACCTGTGACTTGCTTGTGATAAAAAAAATTGCTATAACTTAAAATGCCGACTGTCAGAATACTGATATGTATGGTGGTGCATAGAAAGTAGTGCTGTAGTGTTTCTAAATGTGGGTATGTCTCTTTACATTTTTATGGGAAGTATCTAAAGTAATATGGTGGATGTTTCATTTGTTCCCAGAAGTAGTCGCATTGTGTACAGTACTACAAGGTAAGTAAAAGGTATATGCCCTTTTCCCCACTGTAGTGCAATCCTGGAGTTGGGGGGATGTGGAGGGTGCAGTCCCCCACAATGATCGGTGTGAGAGCATAACCCCCCACCTAATTTGGTTATATATCCTCAGGTTTCTGTTAAGAGAGTAAGTAAGTAAAAGTTTTGGAAAGAGTTAGTCATTGGTATTTAATTCTGCATGTCTATAGCTTAAAATTCAATATTTTGAAACTCTGCATTATGAGCTTTCAGTATAATGAGACTCAGTCAAATGAGTTTTCAGTATTTTGAAAATTAGGTGTTGTGGTCTCAGTCAAATGAAGTTTGGTATTTTGAGTTTTCAGTCATGTGAAGTAGATCCCTCTCTACTTGTGTTGAGAAGGCTGGACACAATGGTTCGGTAACATTCCTCCCAAACTTCAAAGGTCACTGTATCTTGTGTTGAGCTGTGGACAGTTTGGTCATTATATCTTTAACCTTTCTTCATAAACTTCTGAGAGGTGCATGGAGTTTCACTATAGCTTGTATAGGAAAATTGTGCTGTATCTAAAAGTAAGAATTTTAAATATTACTGTAATTATTATTTTTGCATTTTCCTCACAAACATTTAGTGCATATATAGGTAGGTATTTTTGGGGGGAGTGAATAAGCATGTTTTTTGTATATGTCTTAAAGCAAACATGTTCTTTTCTGCCTTTTCAGGTTTGTCCCAGTCAGTAATTTAAAGGGTACACAGAAGGTGGCTAGCTTTAGGGGGTAGGGGATGAGGAGGCTTGCTGTATATAAATATGATATTGGTAACTTGAAATATGACTATGGGCATTTAAGCCTTAATTTTAATCCCAGGTTAAGACAAAAAGCAACTACACAGAAGGTGACTACCTGTTTTGAGGTGGAGAGGTTGGGGACAGGTACTATTTCCAGATATATGTGTTCTCACAAGCATTTGCTTTTTCAGGTTTATTGTGAAGTGGTATTTGGTTAGTTGGAGCTCACATAGTGCCCATATGTAGGAATACTTACATTTCAAAAGTTGCCATCCATTTTTTTTTTTTTTTTTTTTTGCAAAAGGAATTTATTTATAGGACAGCTGGTGAGAGAGGCCAGGATGTGCTCCGGTTTTGGTCTTTTCAAAGTAAAAAATGACAAACTATTTAATATGTTTGTAGACAGAGCCTATCCCACTTATTTCCTTAAAAGAATATAAGAGTAAGTGTTACAGGGATGTGGTACAAGCTATCACTCCTTATTTTAATCTGATCTCATAGCTGGGAGTAATATATCAGAGAACAGTAACACATTTGAAGAAGGTAATTTTCTGAATCTTTAGTAATTAAATACAATAATGCACATAAACTGACGATCCTGTAAAAATTAATAGGAATATTTTAAAACTGATAATGAAATTTGTAAGGCAGTAGGGTAAGCTCTGAATTTTGTTTTCAAGAGAGGAAGGAGCCTTAAAGGGTTATTTGACATTCATTTACTATAGACAGTTACAATACTATTAAGGTGGTTTAGCTAATGGGAATTGTGCTTCAAAAGGGGTAGTATACGTAGCAGTATGCTCAAGCTGCCTGTGTTTTATGTTGGTAAAACAGAGAGACCCCTCTGTAAAAAAATATATGAACACAATTATGATATTTTGAAACTTAATAATAATTCACTTTAGAAACATACACTTAATTGTGTTAGTTTCAAGAAGTTCAAGTTTGGTATTCTTGAAGTGGTAACTTTAAATGAAGTGGGAGGCATTGGGAAACTTTGAATATAAGGAATTAATTTGACAGCATAAACTAAATGCTTCATTTTTTTCTAGACAATGAACATTTATCTGTTGCATTGGTTTTAAAATGTTTATAACTGATTTTTAGTGGGTTGCAAGATAAGTTAAACATGTTTACTCAGCATTCGATTAATTTTTTTTAATAATATTATAATGTTACATGTCATAGATCTATTTCTTAGTTTAGTGTGATTTTGGCACCATTTTTGCTATTTAAATTAAGGAAATGATGTAATGTATTATTCTGATGAAATTCATCTGGAGGAATGAATGCCCTTAGTTATATTAAAGTTTATTACGGCTGTTGACTTCTACAGACTGGCATATTTTTATTGTTAATTTAGTAATACATTATGAAATCAGATTGATTTGAAACTTGTTATAACTTATAATATTTTATGATGAATATTTTATTCACATTTTATTTATTTTTTAATCAAGTTGTGCAATCATTTGTCTTATGAAAATTAATAAGTCAGTTGTGATAGGGTTTAAACATCATATGACTAAATGTTCAATCATTTAAATTGATTTAATGCTATTATTCTGGGTTCTGATGAAGTCACTTCCCTATGAGGATGAAAGCACTTAACCTACTGATGTCCTAATTTTGGTTTTGAATTAAGCTTTCTTTGTTCACTATTATTTGTGGAAGTTCTGTATCTACAGTTTTAATGTTACAGCTCTAATGAGTGAAGACACTGTGAGGTTTTATAGGAGTTTTTTTTTTGGGGGGGGTTTGAACTGCACAGCAACTTATTACTGCCTTGAAATGAAAAAAAGTATGATTGAATTTGTTTTCTATACACATAGTTGTTGTTCAGACCATTACTGGATCAAAAGGTTGAAAAAAGTTCTAAACTGCCCCTCAGAGCATATATAACCATATGGCACCTTGGTGCCTGGCAGCCTCCCTGCTCTCAGTTGTTGCAGGGTAGTCTTCATCAATTAGGATGTGCTGAAAGAGTGCAGGAAAAAAGCAGAGTTGAAAAATAAACTGAAAGCAGGACTCAATAAACTCTGTGTAGGCTTCATGTAGAGCCTACACGGAGAGTATCCATGTACATGGCCATGATGTGTTCTCGGCAATGCATAATGCTTATTAATGAAGTGCTGCATACAGTGAGTTTTCACAGTGCATGTCAGTAATGTTGGCCATGAACCATCATAGAACATCATGGATAATCACGCCATGTACAGGAGAGCACCAATGGGCCACCCCTATACCTCTGAACCTCTTAGAGCAAGAAATCTGTACAAAACCATTAAATAAAGTAGGGCAAAGGCTGAGAAACTGTGACATAGGGACTGATGATCGTCCTTATAAACTTAGAAAGTTGACAGAATAAACAATTATACATTAGCATGCATCTTCTGAAGATTATGAAGTCTGAAACCAAAGCATCTGTCATTATTTAGTGACTTGAATGATTATTACAAAACCACAAATTTTATAAGGAACACCACAAAAATATCAGCTAAAACCCTGGAAAAGCTGCCAGAGCTAGTTATATCCATATAGTTTGGCTTTTCTCCTATTTTTTTTTTGCCATTGTTGCATGATGCTCTACAGCTTTTGGCTATGCTTACCAGGTTTGTGCAATGGGACCACCCATTTATCAGACATAACCCAGACATCCAAAAATAGAAACCAGATGCTTTCAAGTGTTATTGCTGAGCACTGTCAGACATTGTGTAAACCCAGTAAATGAGGCTGCACTACACTCATACCATCAACTTAACAATGAATCCTAAAATACATGACCACATCTAGCAAATGCTACCGTGACATGCGTTGAGTGTTGGACAGGTGTGCAGATGGTCCTCGGTCATAGTCCAAGTATGCAAACTTTATTTATACTGTTGTGACACTGCAGCAGATACAAATAAAGTGGCACTGTAATGAAGTAACAGTGGAACTGCATTGGTTGAAAGTTATTTGCTGATACATTCAAAAAAGTTGTACACAGCTTAGCATTGTACACATCAATGCACTTGTTTTCCCATGTTTGCATGATGGTAAGTGGCACACAGCTTTTGCAAATGTATCAAAATGCAGACCGTGTGCACTCTCGCTAAGCAGAATTGGTGGGACAAAATGATATGTAAAGGTGAATTGGTGATAATTGCACTTTAAACTTTGAGGTTGAACTTGTGCAGATATGTCAGGTGTTTGAGATGGTGTGCAATTCACAGCAAAGCAGTGGGTGTCCAGGAGTGTAAGGTCTTTATTGGGCTTCTGGCTGATGAAGGAAAACTATACCAGCTTGCAATATAAATCCAAAGCCTGGGATAGTTTGGCAATAACTCTTACCAGTGAGACCAGTATCCCATGCACTGGTAAACAATATCATCACCATTTTGATGACCTCTGCCAAAGGAAACAAAATACCCTTGATCAGTAGATCAGGGAGTGTAAGGCAGGTAGCATCCCAGAGATGTGTATGTAAGAATTTAATTTAGTACTCTTAAATATTAAAGCTGAATATGGTAAGAACTGGTAGGTCATAATGCTTTTTTCATTTTCCTTTTGCACAGTTGCAGAAGAGAGGGCCTCAAATGTGAGGTCCCATGCAAGGCGATTGGCCAGGATGCGACAAGCATGTCTAAGTAAGCAGAATTATATAAAGTGCTGTTATTGCAGCCTTAACAGTTATAGACAGATTAGTTGCTATATCATACAGTTGTATGGACTTGGGAATGCATGACTGAACTGTAAAAGCAAGTATGCATGCATTACTCTGTAGTATAGCTTTCAACTGTACTTATTTCTCCTGAATACCCAGATTTAAGAATCACTGTTTTGATATGTTCATTGTAAGATTCATGGTTGTCTGGTAAGCAATTCATATTGAGAGCAATAAATGAGTGTCAAAATGTTTGTTAACACAAATCCTATGCAACTATCCACGTGTGTAAGAGCAATATTTGAAATATGTTCCTAGTTATGAGTCATTGTACACCCATTATTTTATATGTCAAGATATCCTGCTATAAAAGATGGAGCAGTATGGGCTGTAATACAAAGCAATTGTTGCACATTCCCCAATAACAGTAACCATGAATCTTTAAAGTGTAAAATGAAAGAGTGCTTGCATTACATTGCATTCCAGATGAAAAGTTCAGTATTACAGTAGTCACGTCTTGTGGCTTCTAATACCATACTCCCCAAATTTAAAACTTGGCTCATTACAATACTGTTTTAGCTTGTCATCAATAAAAAATACAGTACTGTTACATAATTATCATTATAGCATTTGAAGTGCAGACCTCTAGACCTGTGACTTGAATGGCCTGCTGTCAAGTATAATCAGTGTACATGTATTCCAAGTAATAAAGAAAATTCTCAGCAGTTGGTATTGTTAAAAGTAAGAATGTAACAGAATAGAATAAATTAATTGTGGAAAGCTTTGTATATTATCTGTGAAGTTACTAATGTTTCCTTTTTTTTCTCTCACCACATCTCTTCTTTTTAATGGATTTCTTATTTTTTATTATTTTTATTGTTATTATTACCATTATTATATTATTTATATAATCATATTTCTTATTATTGCATTATTTTGTATTACTTATGTTTTGTTTATTATGTTATATGTTATATTACTTTGTTGTTAAATACTTTTTCTGTTTTACTATTTATCATTGTGTTCATAATTATAGTAGTTAAAACTTTTTATAATGATTTATTATTGTTCCTTTTTTTATTATTATTTTCATTTAATTTGCTTTATGTTTCATTTCATTTTTGGTTTGAATGTTATGTGTATTATTACTACAGCACAACAGGATAGGTCAGTTCCCACTGATCTGCCTACACTATCTTCACTTGTTGAAGCACCAAGGCCCAATACTTCTTGGCTGCAGCCTGGTGGCATCTCCCACCCACTATCCCTGCACCACCTGGACCTTCAGATAGTTTTAACCCAGAGGCCAAGTCTGTAGCCCTCTCTGGGAGCAGAGGCAGAGGGAGTACATTCATCACCTGAGAGGAGTTGCAAGGTGTGGTGCATAGGACTGTGCACCAGACCGTGAGCACATGCCTACACTAAATGAAGAACCTGCTTGCCATCCTGTTCTGGCAGACTGTTCATAGGCACAGACATTGACCACTGCAGCCAGCAGTGCTGTGATGGAGCAGTGCTGACAGTCCAATGGGTGAGGACTTGAGTCAGACTGTTACGGTGCTGACATCCATGAGACCTTGACCCCCCCACCCCAGTCAAGGTGTTCACCCCCTCTTGCCTGACCCAGACTTGCCTATGTCCCTTTCCCAGCATTCCAAAAAAGATAAAGGACACCTGTCCCAAAAAAAATGTCCCATACATAGCTCTCCATTGCACACATGTGTCTAATTGACACATTT
This sequence comes from Protopterus annectens, assembly GCF_019279795.1. Classification (NCBI taxonomy): domain Eukaryota; kingdom Metazoa; phylum Chordata; order Ceratodontiformes; family Protopteridae; genus Protopterus; species Protopterus annectens. Next base: position 674,506,980 of record NC_056746.1, read on the forward strand.
AATTTGGTCATCATCCAACAATTTCCCTGCCTTCGAGCCAGGAAATTTAACTTAACTTATTCATCAACTTTCTCAATCTGTTGTCCAATTGAATCAGGGTTCAGCGGTAACATAATTTGGCAGCATGGGAATCTACTCAAGCTGTCCAGGTGGATGAAGTAAGAAACCACTTAAAGGAACCTCTGATAAGGGAGTATATGATTTTTCATCTCTCTCCAAGGTTCATTTGTGGTTAGACAAATTTGAAGTTCTACAATACAGAGAATATGTTCAATCCGATGATGGCCATTATTTCACTTTAAGAGAACAATTATCTTTGTTGGATAAAAACCTATACAAGTTTAATTCTTTTCAATTAGACAATTATTTCTTTGAAGAGAGTATTCGGAGACAGCACATTCCTAAAGGCCTATGGATATGGAAATATCCACAGTGGGAGGAAGTCAACTCAGTTTTTCATAACAAGCTTCTTGATTTTTTTGAGCAGACAGGTTTGGAGTTGACTAAGTTACTGCTATAAAGGATAACATAAGGTGTATGATTAACTTTAAGCAGGATATTTCCAAATTATTAGACTCCATTACTATGGCCTTGGACTTTTGTAAGCATAAGATAGACTTCAATAACATTTTAGAGTCAATTGAGACCAAGCCGGTCCAAGTAAAGAACAGGCAGGAGATGAAGCTAAAACATGATGACATCATGTATTGTAACAGGGCTGTTTATCTTGCTCCCCTGGGTGTTGTATTTACAAGTAGCTCTAGTGATCAAGCTGCCTGTGATATTGACAATGAACATGATGTCCCTTTAGAACAGAATACCTTGAGGAGGTTCAAGAGGTTGATAAACAGGACAAAAGTTGGCAACTAGTGAACATACACCCTCGGGGGAGGGGGTGTGAAGAAGAAAAACAGCAGGAGGAGCTTTCCCAGGCAGAGAACATAATGGCAGTAGATGGTTTTACAGCTTTTGGGTCAGCTATACAAACAACAGGTACTGTGAATGTTACTTCCTATTATGGTTTCAACATCTACAGCTTTATTAATTTAACTACTGAATCACAAAACCACATACTGTTTTTGAAAGGCTTTAATTTTATTCCAGCCACAGGGGCAAGGGTGGAAATTCCCTTCTTGATTTAAAGTTGTTTACAAGGATGTTAAACTTTCAGATTTTATTTAGTGACAGTAATGATAACTACATGGGGGACAGGTTAAAAAGAAACAGCACTATGAATCCATCTTTACATCCTGTGATATCTTTGCTGAAAAGGGATATTCATTCCATATTGGATAGCACAAGCAAAAAAAATTTACAACCTCAGCACAGGCGAAACAGCTTCTCAATGAAGTTATGCACAATGGTGAAATTAGATGCATGAAACCTGACAAGGGAGGAAGACTTATAATCATGGATAATGTTGATTATTCAGGGGAATGCTGAATTTATTACAGCATGATGGTGTGTATTTGATTGTTTCCATGAATGAGATAAACATAGCCTATCTTAGTATCAAAGTGTTTTTGATTAATTGTTGTTATTTGATACCATTCTACAGGGCTTGTATGATTATCTTCTAGTGGACTTTCCAGTAATCCCAAAAATCTTTGGCATCCCCAAAATTCATGCAGACTTCAGAGCCCCCCCCCCCCCCCATCCAATTGTTGCTGCTAGAGGATCAGTAATGGAGCCTTTAGAAAAATGTATTGATTGTAAGCTAAAGCATTTGTTTTCTCCATTTTCACACATATTAAAAGATTCCTGTGATTTGTTGGATAAACTGAGAAATGTTTCCATAAAAGAACATTTCTTGTTTGTTACATGTGATGTGCAAAGTTTGTTCAATGCAATTGGGGAAAATTGTTTCAAAATACAGTGACTTGAATGTAACTGAAAAAGCTTTGCTCTGTGAATTTACAGATTTAGTATTGAGCAATAACATTTTGTCATTTGATGGTGAGTTTTACAAACAGAACCAAGGACTAGCAATGGGAGCAGCATGTTCCCCATTGTTTCCAGATACGGGTCTATATTAGTTTGCCAAAATGTATTTTTAGCAAACATCTCTTCATTGACCCATATTTAGTGCAAATCATTTATGAGAGTCACTGAATTTTCCAAGGGTAATGAAGTAGTTGAATAACTACACAACTTTGTCATTTTCCCCATTGGAGTTGGTATATATATATATATATATATATATATATATATATATATATATAGTTGGGGGTGTGGGTGGGGTGAAGCCCCCCCCTACTTGGGTGGGTTTGATTTCATTAGTTGTGGGTCCATTGTGCTTTGGGGCAATTGTTTATTTGCCCTTGGAAAATTCAGCAAATCCCAGAAGTGATTTTTGCTGAATAAGAGTAGATGAAGACATGTGCATTAAAAATACATTTCAGTGAACTAATATAGACCCACCAGTACTGTTATGTTGAGATGGGAATTATACAAGTTGTTCCAATTCCCCCTTTTTAAACACTATGTGGCTTATTTTAGGTTTCTTGATGACCTTTTGTTTATATGGGATGGTATGATGGAACAATTTGACATTTTATGGTAGTCTGTAAAAAGTACCTGTGGCTAACATACTAACTTCAACACATACCTTATTTTCCACTGGGATGAGTTCCCTGTCTTTGGCTCTGTATCCAACTCAAGGCTGCCAGAGGTCCCACAGTTCCTCTACAGTATTGTCACCCTCTCTATCTATGGCTCTCAGCAGCAGCATCGGCTTTAGCATGTAGCACACACAAGTGTATGTAAAATTTAGCTGCTACGAACAATCTGTCAGTGTTGATGGTTTTTCTGTACTCCTCTATTTTCTCACTCCACATATAAGAATGAGCATAGTGTCTACATTGATGCCTATTATCTTGTTGAATAGCTCCATGGGATAGGTTGATTAGCATGCAGTTCAACAGTGTGTGCTGCAGTTAGCATCTCTGAAGTACAGACTAGGTCAGATGCAGTCAATTAGTACACCATTATAAAATGACAAATGTGTAGCTAGGCAAACCAATGTAGGTGAGAGTTATTTCATGTCAACCTCATTTACACATATCTTTTGGAGCACTATATTTTGACAGAAGAGTATTGTACTCTATCAGGCATGTATCCATTTTGTTATCTAGATAATGCATATCTTGGAATGCACTTAGGAATAATGTGAAGTAAATCAGTAAGCATTTGTTAGAACTGTACTCATGACATGGCCTTGTTTATCAGCCATTTGAGAGGTACAGAGGATGTTAAGTAGGCCAAAAGTATAAGACTGTGTGATAACTATGCACATGTGTTTCATGGATAGATCATTTGAGACCACTTTTAACATTACACTGTTGGTTAGTTAACACACTTGTTCCTTAGACTGTCATTTTGTTTGTTGGTTTGTTTGTTTTTTCAGGGGGTAGGGAGATGAGTTTGTGTTATGGCACAAACTAGAATGGACTGTTATGTTGGGTGTGTGAGCATAAGTGAGTACCTTTTATAGCACAAACAAGGGTATGTTTGTCATGCTACTCCTCTTGTTATGTATCCCCCATGTTGTTTGTTGACCACTGTTGAATCTTTAAATTGCAGTCAAGTAATGAATACTGAGAGCTTTCCTGTACTGCTTTATCTGTACACAGTTTATTTGCACTTACATGATCCTTATATGTGTTATCAGAATTTTGTCTTTCAGTAAACAATATTCGCACTCACAGTAAGCCCCATTTTCTGAGGCAGAATTGAAGCATTACACCAACATCATTGAGTCCTAATGTCCAGAGGGCGGGCCAGTATGTCAGAGCATGCAGTCCTGTGGGATACATTGGTCTGAAATGTCAATGCAGTTGGGCAATACAATTGCAGATAAGAGCAGGTGTGAAACAGCCACGGACATGACTCATGCTGCAGAAGGTATGCAGCTGAAGTGGCATGTGATCATCAGGTCACTGGTGGTGGGCCGGCAGCAGAACATGCTCTCACCACCACCAATGAGTTCCTGAGAAACACTGCCACACAGGACAGCTCCCAGCAATCCATTAGCCAATACTTTCTGGATGTGGGTGCCACTCCTGCATCTCAGGAGGAGCTTCCAGGTAGGCTTTTTTAGTTGATCAGTAGAATACTGTTGCATTCATTCTGTAATAAAGTATATAGTTTATATGTGTGTCAGGTTGTTTTTATTTTTTTTTTTGGGGGCATTTAAGATAGCTGCAGTTTTAAGGTCATTTAGAAGTTGTCAGCCACATTCTTATTAACACTGCAGTTACTGTAGATACAGATTATTAAAAGTATTACTCCCATGTTATAGTGTTAAATGTGGTGCTGTTGCCATTACCTCTCCCTTTACTTTTTTCAGGACCATCAGGAATCCACAGATATAGGGCTCCTGTAGTTGGTAAGCAGAATACATTTAGTCAGTAATGTAGATATATTCCAACATATCTGTTAAAGTGTTATCTCAGACCTGTTATATCGATTGCTGTACTGTCTGCATACTTGCCGACTCTACAGATATTTGCAGAATGTCCTGATGTTTGACCCATACCTCTGGCCCATATTTAAGATCATAGTGATTGAGTTGCAAACTATTAAGAAGTCATTAAAGATTGGGGACATAAAATAATGACAGAGATCTAACATTCAGACAGTATACCCATCAGAAATGTCATGGTAAAGCAGTACCTGTTATTCTATCACCTTTCTAGGTTTGTAAGGCAATATGTCACAGTGGTACCTATTCTTGGGCTTTGCCCACATTCCTTGCTCTAAGAGTTTGAGAGATATAAATGTCTGTAACAGTGACAGCAGTATAAATTGCTTAACATATATTGCAGCATAGTAGTACAGGTATTAATGTATTCCTGTTTCCCTTCCTTTTATCACAGGTGAACATGGACGTGGTTCCGTGTCCCTTATGCCACCTGATGTCAGTGTCTCATCAGATTCTGATGATGATGGTGGCCAAACTGAGGCACAGCCAGGGATTGCAGAGGCTAATTCTGACACAGAGGTGGACATCCAGTGCCCCCCTTTATTATCACCAGACACAGCCAGTATGTCTACATATACCCAGTCCACTGAGCCCATAGATATTGTATAGTTGGAGGGTGAGGACATTGACCAGGGAAGTGTGGCTACTGTGACTTCAGTGACTGTTGACACTGGCCTCCATCATGTTGTTGATTCCCTGGATCGGTTGATTGACATATTGAAATGGGATGTGTCTGTGAAAGAGCGCATAGTATCTGTCATGGAATGCATTTACACATATTGTCTGTGATGGAACATCTGCTGGGAGGGAAGCATCAGCCTCATGGGTGTAGGTCAGCAACTACATCTACTGAGAACCAACGTGGCCATGCCCAATCACGCTGCCATAGTGGCAGTACATCCACTGCTCCAGCAGAGAGTATGCTGTCCACACCCAGACATAGCGGGCCATGGGGTTGTGATCCTGGGCATTCCTGTGAAGGAAGCATGTCCAACTGACATCAGTCATCTTCAGGTAGTAGCACAGCATCTAATCTTGGGCATGGAGGTGCCAATGCAACTTCTAGCAGAGCCGGTTCTCATGTTCAGGGGCAGAGTTGATGAACTGTCATATCTACCATGCAGAGGTTACAGCTGTCCGACATGCAGACACATAGGGCTAACATGGAACTTGGCTGTGTTAATGCAGAGACTCACACATCAATGTCACATTGAGGGCACCTACAGACACACACGCAACATTTACATGGTCCATCTTACCTGATTCCCTTGCTTACTCACACACAAACTCACCAACCTTTTGTGTCAGCCTAGGCCTCCTGCACTCCCACACAACACCCTGTGCAAGTGATGATAACTGTGTCACATCCATCATCAATTTTTGGATTCAGGAATACTAAAGCTATGTGTCTGATGCACAGGGTGACTATGTATATTAATGTGACTTTATTACCTCCATTTGTGCTGTTGAACTGACAACTGTACCTGTCATTTGGATTGTATGAAGCCATTTAGACAATTACAAGCATAATAATGTATCTACTTTATAGTGGATGCTTTTGCAAGGGCTGTGAAGTCAGACAATTAAATGTCTCTCATTAATATATCTAACTTTCTCTTTAAGGATTGTTTAATACAAATGAATGGGTGCACATTCAAAGGTAACCCATCAGATTCAGAGCTCAGGATTGAATGTCAGCACTGAAGAGAAATCTCATCAGAATGGTAATACAGTATAATGTTCCTTTTTGCATGTACATCACCATAGGTTCTGAGGTTCACAGGACATGACTAGGTTATTGACCTAATGGTGTTTAGAAGCATAGCCATTACATCACAATATAATAGTCAATGGCAGATGTAATGCATGACCAAGTTTTGTCTAGCAAGGATCACCCATGTCCAGGAGAGAAGCAGTAGTGATACATGGTAGGTAATATGTTCACATCAAGTCATCCAGCCTGTCCTTCAACAGGGTAATGGAGTTGATCTGCTTGACATGGATTTGAAGCCTACTGCATAGGAGTGACAACCTTTGAGAGATTATCATTTTCATCCCAGTTTGTCCACAGATAGCCCTGTAAGGCATACGTAATCTGCCTCAAAATTATTTATATGATACTGCACATAGTGACAGCTACATCAGTTTGCCTACAGAAGACACGTGTTTTATTACTCAGACATGTTTAAGGTCTGTCAACTTGGTGAAGATGTCTGGTACATATCAAAGTGAGGATTATATTCATTAATACGGCTGATGAGGGATGAGTATATGGGATTGGTAACATATATTCCTCCAGATTCTCTATACCTTGCACTGCGTGCAAGATCTGTGCAGGAGCTTTAGCAGGCAATATGTCTGCCGTGTGATCCAGGAACAGCCTGCAGGGGCATGCATGAGCACTCCTGCACTAATCCTGCATGGACTAAGTCCCTGTATGCAAATCACCCCGTTTGCAGGAGAAATCCATGCAAATGAGGTGATTTTGTAATCCAGGAAGCTTCCAACTAGCCGTGCAGGACTAGTGCAATCTGCAGAAATGTACTCGGTTAGTAATCGACTACATTTCTGCAAAATCCAAAACAGAGCTGTGGCAGCACCAAATAAAGGCTGCATATCATGCAGTAAGCATGCCAATGGCCAGGTATTAGGCCATTGGCATTGCAAACAATGAAAAAAATACAAAAATCAACTTTTATTTTTTAGCCGATTTCGGCTGTTTATTTATTTATTTTTATTTATTTATTTTATTTTACATTTGTTAACCGGGAAATTCCGATTGGACCAGGTCCATTTTCAGCGGAGGCCCGGGGAGAAAAGCTCCAACATCAAGTTATACAAATACAGTACATCCAGCATAATACACAAAACAGGTTACATCATGTATGCCGAGCATAGTAATATAACAAGAATTAATAAAAACACTCCAGGTAAAAGATATAGAACATGGGTAAAAAGACAATGTCAGTCATACATTGGTAAGAAAAGAAAATATATCAAGAAAGATTCTACAGTTAAAAGTACCCTTTCAGATGACCAAGCCTACAGGGGATCAGAGCTCCAGCATGTGATCAGAGAGGAATTTGGGGAGTTAATAGTAGTATGGGTAGGGTTACGTGATACAAGGGCATAACCATGTACTAAGAAGGTGCGATTTGAGGGAGTTTTTGAATATGGATGTGGAGGGGGCAGTGGACACAGATAGGGGAAGAGAGTTCCAATTTCTGGCAACGGTGTGGGAGTAGAGCGCTTTCCCTGCATTATTGTTAGCCTTGGTGATGGAGAGGAGAGATTTTTCACTGGATCTTAGGTATTGGTTTGTAGTATAGATAGTAAGTAGGTTGGATAATGAGGGGGGTTTTTCAGGATATTTGAGAATATTGTAGGCTGTGCCCAGCTGGTGATAGTTAAGTAGCTTTGGTAGCTCAAGCCATTTTAGTTCTTTTAGTGCAGCACAGTGATGGGTTCTATAGGTTGAGTTAGTAGCAAACTTGGCTATTTTATTGTAGCATGATTCTAGTTTGTCTAGGTCACATTGTCTGATTTGGGTAAAGATTGGTGCTGCGTATAATAGAGTTGAGAGGAGGTGGCTTTGTGCAAGAGTGACCCTTGCTTTTTGTGAGAGAAAGGACTTATGCCTGTATAGGGAGTCTAGTTTTTTGTGTACTAGTTTTATGGTATGTGAGATGTGAACATCAAAGTGGAGATTATTGTCTATTTCAATGCCCAGAAGTTTGGTGTGGTTAGAAGGGGAGATGGTGGTGCCATCATTAGAGGTTATGGTAAAGGAGAGTTTTTTTTTTATCTATTAGGGGTAAATAGTAGCAGTTTTGTCTTTTTGGGATTTAGAATTAGTTGGATCCCAGATATCCATTTTTCTACTGCGATAAAGGTATCTTGAGTGAGTGTACGTAGGGTGGTGGGAGATGAGGCGGAGCAGATCAGAGTTGAATCATCTGCATATTGTATGAGTGTGGCATGTTGAGTAGAGCATTTGAGGTTATTTGTGAAAATAGAGAACAACAGCGGGCCCAGTATAGAGCCCTGTGGGACACCTATGGTGGCTGGAAGTTGTGTAGACAGAGTTCCTTTCCACTGGACTGATTGTTGCCTGTCAGACAAGTAGCTTCTGAACCAGGCTATAGTAGAGGAGGTGAAGGATAATGATGTTAGTGAGTCTAGTAGAATGGAGTGGGGGACCATATCAAATGCTTTTGAGAGGTCTAGGAAAATGGCTGATACATATTTGTTATCATTCCTGTGAAGGTTTATATAATTAGTGAAAGATAAAAGGGCTGTGGTAGTGCTGTGATGTGGACGGAAACCGTGTTGTGTGGTAGATAGTAGATTATGTGTGTTAAGAAATGTCATCACTTGCAAGTGGATGCATTTCTCAAGAATTTTGGATAAGGGGCAAAGGATGGCAATAGGTCGGTAGTTGGAGAATTCATAAGAATTACCTCCTTTATGGAGAGGAATGATGCGAGATACTTTCCAGAGTTTGGGTATGTAGGATTCTAGTATGGAGCGGTTGATAAGGATGGAGACAGGATATGATAAGGAGTCACTAGCCATTTTTAGGTATGCAGCAGGTATGTTATCAGCTGCTAGTGTGGTTGGCTTTAGTTTTAGGAGGAGTTTTTTGATAGTTGAGGTGGGCACTGGTGATAGGCTGAAAGAGGGGGTGGAATAGGTTATGTTGTGACTGAGGTAGACTGTTTTTGGTTATTTGACTGGACAGGCCAAGATGGATTTAGTAAAATGGTTATTAAATTGAGAAGCTGTGTCTAGGGTATTGTTAGTAGAGATGGGTGCTGGGGTTGTGGTTTTGCCTGGCTTTAGTAGGGAGTTAATGGCATGCCAGAATTTTTGTGGACTATTTGAATATTTCCTTTGGGCTAAGAAAATAGTTTTGTTTGTTTATTTTGGATTCAGCCTTGGCCTTGTTTCTAAGCTGTTGATAGTATTGTCTGGAGCTAGGGGGTTTGTCAGTTTTCCAGATTTTCCAGGCTTTATCTCTAGCTTTTAGTAAGGCTCTGGTGTCTCTATTTAGCCAGGGTGCGTAGTTGGCTTTAACTCTGATCTTTCTGCTGGGAGCTAGACTATTAAGGATGTTAGAGAAGGTTGCATTGAAGTAGTCTACTGCCTGGTCTAACCTGAGTGTCCGTAGTGGTTCCCAGTTGCAGTGGCTTAGGACAGTATTTAGGTATCGTGGGGTAAGGTTACGGTCATCTCGTACAAATTTGTAGACTACTGGTTTGGGGTGATTGGAGTGTTTCTAGAGTAGGAAGGTGGGGAGATGATCACTTAAGTCATCTGGGAGGCAGCCTACTGTATAGTTTTGTTTGGGATAGTTGGTTAGTGTCCAGTCCAGTATGGATTCTCTCTTTGTTTTCTCATCTATTCTAGTTGGTTCTTTAATTAGTTGAGAGAACCCATGTAGATTGATATGTGTAGAGGGGCTGCTGGAGTTACAGGTTGCCCAGTCAGTGTTAAGGTCTCCTAGTAGGATCGTTTCCTGAGGTAGATTGTCCTTTGTCCAGTGTAGGATGTCTTCTATTATGAGCGAGTTGTTGCCTGGAGGTATATAGCAGCATATTATATTAATCTTCTTAGTGTTTCTTATGGATAGGACAGAAAACAGGACTTCAGCAGTTTGAAAAGTGGGTGGTGTTGTGTGCAGGAGCTGGAGGTTAAGGGTGTTTTTAAAGAGAATGGCTACTCCTCCTCCTTTCCTGTTTGTTCTATCAGATCTAAGTGTATTATACCCTGGGGGAAGAAAGACTTCATCTTGGATACTGGGTGTAAGCCAGGTTTCTGTAATGGCGAGTCTATCAGGGTTGTAGTGGGCTATGAATGCATGTAGGTCTGTTAGCTTATTGGTGATACTTCTTATGTTGAGATTTAGGATTAGCAGGTCAGATGTTTGTCTAGCTGGGATGGGGACCTGGATTTGGGTGAATGTCACCAGAGGTTAGCAGAATTTGTAGGAGTGTCAGTATGTGTTTTTTAATATTAATTGTTTGCGAGCTTGGTCTATGAGAGTTTTTCTTAGTGTGATGAGATGGTGTAATATGTAGTTGTAAGATTTATGATTGTAGGGCAGATGTAGAAGTCTGAGTGGGTTTGAGAGGGTGGGCTAGTGTGGGTAGTGTGATAGCAGTTGTGCAACAGTAGATCTGTTTGTAAGGAAGTTAGGAAGGTTAGCGATAGTAGAGCTAGTGATAGGGATGTGAGTGTGGGTAACATGATACTACTTTGAGTCAGAAGTACAACTAGGATTCCTGGTTGGTTGTGTGTGAGGGTAGAGTTGTGTTGCCTGGGAATGTGTTTTGGGAGTGGGATCAGTGTGGGATATAATTGGATTGGGGGTGGGGGGAGGTAGGATGAGTAGGTTGGGCTAGTTGTTAGGGAATTAGGGGTTGGACTACTGGTCAGGTGATTAGGGGTTAGAATAAAAGGAGAAGTTGTGGGGGCGGGTGGGAATAGGGGGCAGGGAGGGGAGCGGAGCAAGCCCGAGCACAGCGAGGGCGAGCGAAGCGGGCTAACACCGACTCTAAGTGTTTCTTTAGGCTTTGGTAAGTATGTAATGTTAGGCAAAATCAAACGTGGAATGCTGTGGCTTGGAAATAAACTCAAAAGTTCAGCAATTCACCAAACAATGATCACTCGAACGTAAAAATATATGTAAACAGATACTCCAGCTCAATCGTGAACAGAACGTCCTTTAATCAGTAAGCGCTTTCACCCCAGTAGGGCTTCATCAGACTGTACAAAGAACAAATGAATAGCACAGTCTTATATACCCATACACAATTAATTAATTAAAATACTAATTGAACATAATTAGTAGTAATTCAACAATTGATATAACACAATATGTATGTGGTACATGGATAAGGTATACTCAATAACAGACATCATGACATCATTTCTGTACATATATACTTTTTTTAAAAAATCCTAAAATAATTAATAAATACTTATTCATCATATATTGCTGTCTAAGTCAATATATCGACCTGTAATTAATAAACTGGTCACTAGATGGTGCCAAACATAGCAGCAACGCACTAAAATCACTACCCAAGGTGCACAAGAGTATGGAAGATCCACCTATGAGACCTATTGTCTCTGGACGAGGGTGGGTGACTGAACCTTTTTCCCTGTTTGTGGAATATCATTTGAGGAAAGTAGTCAATGAAAATCCATATGTGCTGAGAGACAGCAAACACTTCTTGCTAGATTTGTATGATTTTTTCTCGAAATTAGGCAGTGAAAAAGAATATTTTATGGTGACACTTGACGTTAAGAGTCTGTTTACTGTGATCCCCAATGATATAGGGATAGATTGTATTCAGAACTATCTGAGGGAATATACTGAGATGGATGCCCAGTTCATTGAACTACTGGCCCTATTTTTGGAAATTATTCTTGAGAATAATATATTCTTCTTTAATGGAGAGATGTATATCCAGAATGATGGCGTAGCTATGGGCACCTCGTGTGCCAATAGCTACGCCAACTTAGTTATGGCATGATGGGAGAAAGAGAAATTGTTCTCATTAGAATTATTTAAACAACACGCTGTTTTTTATAAGCGTTTCGTCGATGATCTTTTCCTGATTTGGGAAGGCAATGAGGGTTCTCTATTGGAGTTTGAGAAACAGATAAATGAGCTCACTGACTATCTAAAATTCACTATTTGCTATTCCAAAGACTACATCTCGTATTTGGATGTTAATGTTATGAGGTTATCGAATGGTCTAGTGAATACATCAGTACACAGGAAAGACTGTTTCAGGAACACTCTCCTCCATAGGAGTAGTATGCATCCCAAGCATATATTTGATAATGTAGTTAGAGGCCAAATCATGAGGGCCTCTAGATTAAATCCTACAGAGCATGGGTATAGAGATGAGTTGTTGGGACTGACGGATAGGTTAGTGGAAAGGGAATATCAGATTGAATTTATTAATGATACTGCTGTGGAGGTATCCACCATGAGAAATGGCAGAGCTAAACCATATTTTTCTGATCCAATGGAGAATTTTATGGATAGTGGAATTAGGGAGACAGAACAACTAAAATGTTCTAATGTTAATATACCTTTATTTTATACTAACGATGTATTTGATATTAAAGCTATAATAGAGAAGCATTGGCACGTATTAGGCGTGGATGAATCTATTAGTAGATTAGTTGGTACTAGACCTAGGTATTATTATAAGAATAGCTCGAACCTCAAAAGGATTTTATGCCATAGAGATCCTGAGCTAAAACACATGAGACATTCGTCCAACACTGTTCCTTGCAATAAGTGTAAACAGTGTGCCTATATCAATACTAACACCACCTTTAAACCACCTCTGATGAATAAGGTTTTTAGTTTTTATACTGGAACAACCTGTAAATCTGAACATGTTATTTATCTAGCCCTCTGCGGTTCTTGTAACGCGTTTTATGTTGGGAAGACCAACAGACAACTGAGAGAAAGGGTGAGGGAGCATATATATAGTATTAGGACAGAAGATGATAGGAATGCCCTATCTAGACATTGTAAGGCTAGAGGTCCATCACATACTTTTAGCTTTTTAGTCATTCAGACTATTGATTGTAATCCTAGAGGAGGCGACATAGAAACCTTGACTTTGGAGAATGAGACTAGGTGGATTATAAGGTGGAAAGCTGACTCTCCACCTGGACTGAATGATAAGGTTAGCCTTCACCCTTTCTTGAAGAAAAGGAGACTTAGGGCTTTGAAATAGTTTAATGAATTACTATAGCCTTTGTTTCTTTGATGCCAGGAGTTTTTAAGATGTTATGAATGTTTTATTTCATATTTTTTATATATTTTTTATATATTTTTGATACACAGGATGTATAGTTTCCCCCTTAATATACTTAATGGAATATTTATACATGGAATATTTTTTAGAGACATGTTGGAAGTGATTTTAGTGCGTTGCTGCTATGTTTGGCACCATCTAGTGACCAGTTTATTAATTACAGGTCGATATATTGACTTAGACAGCAATATATGATGAATAAGTATTTATTAATTATTTTAGGATTTTTTAAAAAAGTATGTATGTACAGAAATGATGTCATGATGTCTGTTATTGAGTATACCTTATCCATGTACCACATACATATTGTGTTATATCAATTGTTGAATTACTACTAATTATGTTCAATTAGTATTTTAATTAATTAATTGTGTATGGGTATATAAGACTGTGCTATTCATTTGTTCTTTGTACAGTCTGATGAAGCCCTACTGGGGTGAAAGCGCTTACTGATTAAAGGACGTTCTGTTCACGATTGAGCTGGAGTATCTGTTTACATATATTTTTACGTTCGAGTGATCATTGTTTGGTGAATTGCTGAACTTTTGAGTTTATTTCCAAGCCACAGCGTTCCACGTTTGATTTTGCTTTACTTGACTTTATTTTTGGAACGCTGCTTTTCCTGTGAGTATTCTACGTTGCTTTGGAAGTATGTAATGTTAGCTTAAATTGTAATATGCTCAACTGAAATTTTAACTGTAATTTAATATGTTTGCACGAAGTTATAGACTATGTTATGGGCACAGAGTATATTTTCTGACATTCTTAAAAGGATATAGAATTAAAGCTGGGGTTAGTTACAGATGAAACAGGAGAGGAAATGAAATGCTCTTTTATAGATTTGAGTATTTCTCAAAAGAAACTTGACTTTAGTTGGGGGGGGGGGCACTAACTGGAGAGCAATATACAACTGTTTAGTCCTGGTGATGTACTCATCAGTACAGAGGTTTGACTAAGGAACTATACAGCAGAAATGTACTAATACACTCACTAACATTTGTTTAAGTTAATGCAGGTAAAGTATTTTACTGTCTAGACACTTGGAAGTTAAGCACCTACATTAGTATTTAGTCTTTTTAGTTGCAGGACAAGTGTCTGTGGGTGCCCAGTGCTCAAGAGAAACAACTGAAATTTCTACTGCTTGATATGGGGGGCAGAGACCTGCTTGACCTGAAGGATGGTTTGGATTACTGAAAGAAACATAGAAGAAAAATGTAAGAGAGCATTAGGTTAAGGCAGCACATACTGTGTGAGCAGTCAGATTGGATTTTTGTTTAGCAATAGTCAATAACAAAAACATCAGGCAATGGTTATTCCTGCTTCAGCACCTGATAACATAAAATATTTTCTTATGGCAACATACAAATATAAAATGTAAAATGTTTAAGTGTAGGGCAGTGGCACATAAACGAGATCAGGGGGGAATAACAAAATAAACCTAAATTAAGCATTCTAACTAAAATCAGTATTCTTCCATGCAAGTCAATGGCAGGCAGAAGACAGCATGGCCAGTGAGTAGTGGTTGCTAAGGGGAGGGAGGCTCAGTGTGAGACATGTAAGTATGCATTCGCAGGCAATCGTATGCAAATGAGGGGAATGATAGTGAATCCCAGTTTTCCCCAGCATGTGAGTCAGGTCCCAACAGTGTAAGAGTAGGAATAGCTTAGTGCAAGCCTAGGAGTTAGGTGACATTATGGGGTTGTGTCTTAGGCATACTGTAAGTGGATTGAAACCCTATGGCTCGGGTTTGCTCATAGCTTAGCACAGCTAAGCTAGGGTGTGTGTCTGAATCTGCCTAGCACCCTTTACATTACCTAAGTGGGTGTGCACTCCGTGCACCGAGTTTTAAAGAAAGAAAAAAAAAGTTAAACCAGGAAATAGCAGCACTGTGCACATTTGAGCACTCTATTTGCTCGATGCATCCGCAGGCTTAAACAGGAAGGCGATGGGAAGGGAAAACAGCAGTAGGAAGGTAATCAAGGAGAACTAGCATAGCTGGCAGGTGAAATGTATCAGAATCATCCAATTACACAGGCAGCAGACCAGCCCAGCCCAGAACACTACTATAAACTATGCAAACAACTTTCCCTCTGGTTTTTCCCACACTCTACACCATCAGTGTATACAAGTGGGGAAATTTTAACAAACAAACCTACAAAATGAGAAGGGCTGCAGCAGGCAACATAGAGAAACATGTGCAAGAGGCTGAGGGTGGTGAGGATGTGAATGCTACTGATCAACCCACAGTGAGGAGACGGAGAAGAGTGTACAGACCCAGGGTAACCTACCAAGGGCTACATGAGCTGGAGATAGTGGAGCACTATAGGGTGGACAGAGCCCTCCTACAGCAAATTGTTGAGCTGTGCCGGCCACACACATGACACACCAAACTGACCAAGGGGAATCCATCCCAGTGGATACCAAGGTATGTGTAGGCCTAGGAATACTAGCCACAGGTACCTCCCAAAGCTCACCTGGGGATATCATGGGGATATCACAGACATCAGCATCCAGAGTGTTCTACCAATTCCTGGATGCTGTATCAGTACATGCCAGTGAGCACGTATATGTCCCCAATACCCGTGAGGTGTTCCAGCAATATGCGTCTCTTCCACCAAATAGCAGAATACCCTGAGGTAGTGGGTGCTATAGACTGCACGCACATATGCATCAAAGCACAACCCAGTGATCAGCATAGGGCCTACATCAACCGCAGGGGCATCCCCTCCATCAACTGCCAGGTCGTCTGTGATGCCCAGGGCATTATAATGAATGTGTGTGCTGGCTGCCCTGGAAGCTACCACAATTCCCAAATATGGCATCTGACGCAGCTGTACCAGAGATTTGCCAGTGGGGACATCCCCTACGGTCACCTGGGGGATGCTGGTTACACACTGGAGCCGTGGCTGATGACACCCATCAGACATGCACACACACCTGAATAAGAACGCCATAATGAGGCACACTCACAGACTAGACTTATAATAGAGCATGTGTTTGGGATGCTCAGGTCATGGTTCCGGTGTCTGGACCCATCTGGTCGAGCCTTGCAGTACTCACCAGCTACATGTTCCCAAATTGTTATGGTATGTGCCATGCTGCACAATATGATCCTGCAGAAACAGCTGCAGCAGGAACAGCATGGGGCAGAGCCACACATCCCCCCCACCAATGCCAAGGCCTGTACAGGCACAGAGTGACTTGGAGGAGGAACAACCTGAGCCTGCCCCAGTAGGCAGATGGAGACGTGCCCAGTATGCTGAGGCTGTGGCAAAGAGACAACACATAGCACATACATTGACACAGTAGGGACCCAGGAAATGACACCTCTCTCTGACTTGCACATACAGTAAAAGGGATGCCAAACTTGACACTACCTGTGCTCAACCATGTATAGGGAGTGTACTATGTGCATCCAATATAGGCAGCCCTCCAGCACCATCCACAATTCTGGCACACCATCAAGGTAAGTCAATCAACCTACCAATTGCCAAATGGAGTAGAATGTGTTGTTACCTGTATCTATGGTATGGATGTGAGCATGCAAGGGAATTGGGTGCCTGAATGTTATGGCAGCAGAAAGTAGACACCCATAATGGCACCCTGACATCTGTAACACATACTGGAGTCACCATAGTAGCCAGTACTACACAGGGTGACAAAACCCACTGTAGGAAATGTGCTGGGTGACATGTGTGCCTATATGACTCACACATTCCAGTCAGGGTGGTTCACATACCCAACAACAGTCTCAGCCAGCAGGACAGGTGTAGACAAACCCAAACAGAGCCTGTGCTATACCCCCTGAATGATGGCTACAGTTAACCTCCCCCCAAGGCCTACACAGACAGACTACAGCAGGTCAGGCAGTGGGATGTCAGTTCTGAAGGGTAGGAAGTCAGACACTAATATGTAGGACAACCAAAGCTATGATCTGTTGTACACTGGTATGCCTCTAGTCAGCATGATAGGTAAGAATACAGAAAAAAATAGAGTAGCTGACAATGTAACAGCAGTCAGGTGTGCACCCTCAATCCTGTGTAGAAATGTAGAAAGAGGTGTGCTCCCCCATCCTGCATAGTACTGTAATAACAGTCAGGTGTGCCCCCCAAATCCTGTGTAGAAATTTAGAGATAAACAGGTGTGCCCCCCACCCTATGTAGTAACGTAATAACAGTCAGGGTTGCCCCACAATCCTGTATAGAAATGTAGAAATAGACAGGTGTACCCCCCATCCTATGTAGTGATGTAATAACAGGTGTGCCCCCCAATCCTGTGTAGAAATGTAGAAATAATCAGGTTTTCCCCCCATCCTACGGAGAAATGTAGTAACAGTCAGGTGTGCCCCTCCAATCCTGTGTAGAAATGTAGAAATAGTCAGATGAGCCCCCCTCCTATGCAGAAATGTAGTAACAGTCAATGCCAAATGCTCAATGGATACCCCGCAGAAACAGCATGCTACCTGTCGGTGTACAACACAAAGGTCAGCACTGCAGTACAAACTACCAGGATTTGAGCCACACTTTAAATACAGATGGGCATACTGGGCATGCTCACACACGTAGAGAAATGAAGGCAATGTCAGTCAACAACATACTGAAAGGTCATAATGGGCATGCTCACACACTTAAACACATGAAGGCCATGTCTGCAAACACCAGTGGACCAGACATATCTGGCAGTCGCAGTTGTTAGTGCAGACACTCATCAGTATGCATCACTCATGCCTTGCACACACAGTGGATAGGGATACAGACATATATGTAAGGACAACACACTATAATAAGCCAAAGGTAGATGTACATAGATGTGTGGAAGATGGTGACTGTAACAAGGAGCCATCCAGGCCTGTCCCACCCAGCACAAAGCCAAAGGGCCCCAACCACATGAGGTTCAGATGTCACTCACTGCAGATACTAGACACCAGTATCTGTCAGTATTACAGACTATGTGGTACACGTGCTAGCCGTGCAACTTGACTGTACAAGGAAGTAGTCATCTAGCAGCTGTATACATGTATCTGTGAAATATGACCCTGGGTATGCCCATGTGTGGTGTGTCAACTTCTAGATGAATGGGTTATGGCCCATGCACACATACTGCCCTCCACATAGCCCTACTATGACAGGCCTGCTGAGGTCATCCACTGTGAAATACACCTTTGGGAGACTTGTAGCCCATTAATCTCCATGGTGTGTCCCATAACTGCATACTGCTGTAGTGTGATAAGCTAGCTAGGTAGGAGTTCTAATCCCAGGTATGACAAGTGTGTGTGTGTGTGTGTGTGTGTGTGTGTGTGTGTGTGTGTGTGTGTGTGTGTGTGTGTGTGTGTGTGTGTGTGTGTGTGTAGAGAGAGCAATGCTTTTAGGGTAGTCACACTCCCTACAATTGAAATGCTCTACTTTGGTAAGGCTGCTGATGTCATCCACCTAGAAACAAATCTCTGGAAAGCTTGTATCCCAGTAATCTCCATAGCACGTACCATAACTGCATACTGCTGTAGTGTGATAAAATAGTAAGGTAGAAGTTGTACTCCCAGCCTTAACAACTGTCTGTCTGTGCAGAGAGCAATGCTTTTTAGGGTAGTCACACTCCCTACAATTGAAATGCTCTAATCCACCTAGAACTACATCTCTGGGAAAACTGTACCCTAGTAATCTCCATAGCGCATGATGTAACTGCGTACTGTTGTAGTGTGAAAAAATTTTTAGGTAGGAGTTCGAATTCTAACCTTGGCAAATGTGTTTGTGCCTCTCTGTCTGTGTAGAAAGTAATGCTTTTTAGGGTAGTCACACTCCCTACAATTTAAATGATGTACTTTGGTAAGGCTGCTGATGTTATCCACCTAGAAATACATCTCTGGGAAGGTTGTTTCCGTGTAATCTCTGTAGTGTGTGCCATAACTGCTTACTACTGTAGTATGATACATGAGTTTGATAGGAGTTCTAATCCCAGACTTGGCAAGTGTTTATGTGTGTGTCTGTCTGTGTAGAGAGCAATGCTTTTTAGGGTAGTCACACTCCATACAATTCATATGCTCTACTTTGGCAAGGCTGCTCATGTCATCCACCTAGAAATACACCTCTGTGAAGGTTGTAGCCAAGTAATCTCCATAGCACGTCCAATAACTGTATACCACTGTAGTATGATAAATTTTTTAGGTAGGAGTTTTAATCCCAGACATGACAAGTGTTTGTGTGTGCGCCTGTCTGTGTAGAGAGCAATGCTTTTTAGGGTAGTCACACTACATACAATTCAAATGCTATACTTTGGTAAGCCTGCTGATGTCTTTCACCTAGAAATACACCTCTGCGAAGGTTGTAGCCAAGTAATCTTCGTAGTGCGTCCAGTAACTGTGTACCACTGTAGTATGATAAATTTGTTAGGTAGAAGTTTTAATCCCAGACATGGCAAGTGTTTGTGTGTGTGCCTGTCTGTGTAGAGAGCAATGCATTTTAGGGTAGTCACACTACATACAATTCGAATGCTATACTTTGGTAAGCCTGCTGATGTCTTCCACCTAGAAATACACCTCTGCAAAGGTTGTAGCCAAGTAATCTCCGTAGTGCATCCAATAACTGTGTACCACTGTAGTATGATAAATTTGTTAGGTAGGAGTTCTAATCCCAGACATGGCAAGTGTTTGTGTGTGTGCCTGTCTGTGTAGAGAGCAATGCTTTTTTAGGGTAGTCACACTACATACAATTTGAATGCTATATGTTGGTAAGCCTGCTGATGTCTTCCACCTAGAAATACACCTTTGGGCAGAATGTAGCCCTGTAATCTCCATAGCATGTACCATAACTGCATACTATTGTAGTGTGACATAGAAGTCTGGTAGGGTTCTATTGCCACCCATGGCAGTTCTGGATGTTATGTGTGTGTTTCAATGTCTGTGTAGGGAGCAATAAATTTTTGGCTAGTCACATTCAGTACATTTCAAATGACCTACTTTGGCAATCCTGCTGATATTATTCACTGTGAAATACACCTTTGGGGTAGGAGCACTCCAGTAATCCTCATGGTGCATTCTATAACAGCTTCATGCTGTAGTGTGATATAGGCCTCTGTTAGGGGTTCTATACCCACACATGTCGGTTGTGGATGTTTTGTGTGTGTTTCAATGTCTGTGTAGGGAGCAGTGCATTTTAGCCTAGCCACACTCAGTACAATTCGAATGCCATACTTTGGAAATCCTGCTGATGTCATCCAATGTGAAATACACCTTTGGGGAAGGAGTACTCCAATAATATCTGTGGTGCATACAATAACTGCGTACTGCTGTAGTTTAGTAAAGTAGGTAGGAGTTCAAATCCCAGACATGATGTCTGTGTTTGTAACTCATATCCTATGTGGAGGTGGTTGTGAGTGAGTAACAACTGGGCCCAATGTGGAGTGGGTTTTGCAAATTTCTTATATGGTGGCCCTAGTATATATCACAATGTCCACCATACAGGGATAACAGATGTGAAATAGCCGAGAGGCTGGGGTGCAGATCCATACCCATACATGTGACATCAAGGCCAGGCAAACAAAGTTAGCAACCCTAGTATTAGCCAAGGAACACTCTCAACTCATGCCTCATACACATACACACACACACACACACACACACACACACACACACACACACACACACACACACTTGCCTAGGCAATAGCAGCTATCTTTGTAGTACACTGCATATTGCCCACTGATAGTAACTATAGAGTGATTGCAGTAGCATACAGAGGGCATGGCACCCTGTCCAGCTGTCCAATAGGCACGTACATTCAGACAGTACATCTTCCCCATGTTCCCACTGGACACCTGCAACAACTGTGGTGCCATCAAATGTGACCCACAAAGGACATACCATGCCTGAAAACATGCCCTGTATGGACAAATGCCACTGACACCAAGGAATGCTGTTAGCATGCTATCAATGCAGGTGCAGGGTAAACCTGCTGTCCATTATCAGTTCCCACCACATAAGGCCAGGCCTGGCACATCTGATGATAATCTGTGTACACAACAAGGGCCAGACATCCCAGGTACAGTTCCACATGTCACTGCACATGCATGTGGGAGGTGTGTACATCACAGACACTGTCCATGTCATGGACTAAGGAACATATACATGACAAGCAATGCACAGCATTGCCCACATGCAATAGTCACCCAGGTGACTGGATGGTGAATACAATACCCACCTGTGTGGGGAAATCCAGAATCTACACCCCTGAGCCACAATGCAGACCATTGTCATTTGGCCTGATGCCAAGGTGTACCCATCACCTAGCCTTGTATAGCCATCTGGCACATTTGACCACTACACACCCGTGAATCAATGCACCCATGCATGTCAGTACTGGCATTGTGTGTGTGTGTGTGTGTGTGTGTGTGTGTGTGTGTGTGTGTGTGTGTGTGTGTGTGTGTGTGTGTGTTGTATGATGTGTATGCTCATATTCACACTCACTACAACCCCCAGTGGCAAAATGAAGCATGCTGTCTGATGTCAGACACCTCCGCATACACTTTGCCCATATAACCTCCTTATGACCCCTTTAGTACATGTGATACCTGCACAGTAATGTGTTTTGTGGCAATCTCACTAGTGATGGGTTGTATTCCTGGCCCTGTCAAGTGTGTCAGTGTGTGTGTGTCCCTGTGAGAATGTGGCTGTGTTGACGCTGGCACCTGTTCATGTGGACAGGCACGTGTACTACACCTACCGTATAGCTACCATATCCCTGATGCAGATGTCACTCACCATTGCATATACATTCTGAGGGCTCCACAACATGTAACCTATGTGGCTCATCCAATAACTGCACAGAAATGTGATAGCACTACATAGCCAGCAGGGGGTTGATATCCTGTGCTGGTAAGTGTGTGGCACAAATGTGCTTAAGTTTTACTCTCCCACCCCTGCCTGACTTGTCTTTACCTCTGTCTGCCTCTCTCACTCCCACTCTGGTGGATGTAGAGACCTACACCTGCTTTGCTTAGGCAGCAGCAGCATGTGTATTGTAAGTGATGCTTATGATCAGCTGATGGCCTCTGCATGAATTGCAGCCCTCCCCTAGCTGATTGCATGTGGTACAGCTCTGGTAACATTCCCATAGCCAATTGCATGGAAACACACTCCAATATCTAGGAACATCATGTTGGTGTTGGGCCTTTTCATTCACTGTGAGCAGGAACTAGATCTGTTGTTTGGCAAACAGCATCCCAGATTGATTGGGGATTTACCTCTAACAACATACACCGTGGAAACAGGACAACACACAGGATGGGGATGTGCCTGACCTGACTACATACTGTAAGTGCTACTATACTGAATTTGGAGTAATGCTGGTTTAACAGTGTGTGTGTGTGGGTATGGCTGTCCTACATGTTTTAATACCTGCTATGTCAGTTCTATGTTTATGAAGAATCCCCATCTGTAGGGTCAGCTGCAGACTGGGCAGTGTGTGGTGACTTCATATCCCTCATAGGACATATGTTGCAACAAACCCTGTTACAACAGTAAATGTATTAAGTTATCACAGCAACATGGCAATATTGGCCCTGTGTATGTGCTCAAGCCACAATTCTGTCAATCATTGTACATATGTCATGCATTAGGAGGTGCATATGTGCTGTACACCATAATTAGTGTCATCATGTCTGATAACCATGAACTACTACATAGACAGCAGTCTACTTAACACCGAATGTGTGATAAGAGACCTTGGGACCCAAGTAGACAGTAGTCTGTCCTTTGATAGTCACATCGCCACAGTAGTCAGGAAATCCTTCTACGTGACACACCATCATCATAAAAGGGTTCTCATCCAGGAAAAAAGAGGTAATTGTTCCCCTCTACTCGATACTCATTAGACCCATTATAGAGTACAATGCCCCTTTTAGAATGTACCTCATAAGACATCTGCAGCAGCTGGAAAGGCCACAGAAGTACCTCAGAAAGAAGATTACTGGCCTCAAACAGATGGCCTACACTGACCATCTCAAAAAACTCCAGCTTTACTCTGTAACATATTGCCTACTTCAAAGTGATCTCTGCCTAACATATAAAGCTATGTCAAACCCAGAGCTGTTGGACATGCTACACCTAAAGAAATCCCAATCCCTCCAAGCTACACAGTGTAGGGACCTAAACCTTGTCACCACAATAAAAAGGACATGCTAGAGGGATAGATTCCTGTCCCAGAGACTTCCCATACTCTGGAACAAGCTACCCATCTATGTCAAGTAAAGTTCATTACCACTCTTCAAGAAAAATCTTGATGAGTGGATGGGAAATAGGAAATACACCCCAGGGATCACTTCTGTGTCTCTGCTTGACAGTGGCACAGGAAAATAACTTTCTTGGGTGGTGTACACCAGGGAACCTTGTTGGCTAGGCTTACGTAGGCCCTCGGGCTGATAGCCTCATACCTACCTATGAACAAGCCAGTGAGATATCAGACTGCCACACGTTATGTACATTAGGGGTTATATTTGATGACATAACCTGGACATTCTGTGATTGCTTGCACAGTACTGAGGTCTGTGTACTTATGGTGAATGTCGACAGTGTGTGTATTGTTAATATGTACTTTGGCCTGTGTACAGACTGTGGTAGATGTTATTGTTCTGGGTCCCGTCCTATCTGATGTTACATGCTGCTCCACTGTATGTTATCATACTGGCTTACATGTTTATAGGGCCATGCACACACATGACCGATACCACAGACAGGCATCAGACCACACTGTTTAGTAGTCCAGTATATGTAGGGTTAGTCTGTGAGTGGCACATATGAGGATGGTGTTGAACAGATAGTCCATATACTGTAAAATTATGGCTGTGTTCACATTGGTTGTGGTTATGCACTTTCACACAGGTGTATCTTACCCCTGTGCTGTGACATGCCTGTAGAGCCTGCTATATATGCAGGTACATGTGCATTCCCCCATAGGAGATGTAGGCCAGTGTTGAGCCAGTCTGCCTGTAGCCTGCACAGTGCATTGTTACATGCCTAGCAGCTTAATGTACTTACCCAGTGAGATGTCATGTCCAGATACTTGCCAGATGTACTGCTGCTGGTCCTCCCTTAACAGTCGTGTATGTCAGACAGAGCAGTGGGATGCTGTACAGGTGTATGTCAATATCTTGTGGGTAGTATGTGGCCATAGTACCCCTGTACCAGCAGTTATTATGTGTCAGGACAGACAGGGGTGTGTGAATGCATAACTTATGAGGGCAAATGTATACCAGTCATTATGTGTTATACCCATCTACATGGCTGTTAATATCCATATTGCCAGGCTTGGTCCACATGTTTTGCACTAAGGGGTTCTGTGTATACCTCTGGACTGTACAGAGTGTGTCAGAATGTCCACATATATTAACCAATATCTCTGCTGCAGTCCACAGGGGCATTATGTACTAGCAGCGGTACTGTACTATGATGTCCTTAGGATGCCTGTCAGTAGCCAATGGCGCACATGTGAAAAGCAGATGTGATCTCCCGCACACACCATGTGTGTGAAGAAATTCCCTATTACAGTAGCAATAGTCTATTAATATACTTGCTATACATACCTGACATCCCCTTGTACTACGAAGTTGGGACTATAGGGGCTAAGGTAGGGCTATACTCATTGTTCAGGACATATCGTGAAAATATATGTACATATAATTATCCAGATATCTAAATAGATAATTACACATAAACATATTGACATATATAGATGGGTATGTATATGTAGATAGATATACATATATACACCTAGATAAATACATATACAGAGCAATATATGTCTACACATATACAGATACTGATACATATGCACATAAACGTATGGATATCTACAGATATATTGACAGTAGTAGGTATAGCAGAAAAGATATGTATGCACATATAGTTATAGAAATCTACATATATATACCAACATAACTAGGCATATCTGTACACATAGAATGTACATACATATATAGCTATATACACATATATCTATATATACATATACGTATACCTATACATACACATATGTAGATATATATATATATATATATATATATATATATATATATATATATATATATATATACATATGTACATACAAAGAGATGTACACATGGCCATATATATTGTAGCACTATACAGATATGTATACAGACATATGTATGAGTCTACATGTGTATGTACATGTAGACATATATAGAACTATGATATGTATACAACCATATTCCTGTCATGAGTAAATGTCACGGTTGTGTATACCCTCCCACATGTATCTCACTGTATTTATCTGCTATGTGCACATTATGATAAAACAACAAATGTGATGCAACAGTCATATTGATGACAAGGACTACACAAGTTAGGAACTACAGCTGTCAGAGGTTGTTCTGTAGTGCGATGTGAGTATATCACACTGTCATTGCTGCCATCAGTCCACTGCTGTTGTATCCCCCACACATACAGTGGGGCTGGGGCCATATATGTGTGGGCTTCACCTACACAACACATGTGTTCCCTTATGCACTCCAGAGGCCAGTGTATGTGACAGTGGTATATGGCCCTGTATTATTGAGTTGGGGGGTGCACCATAAATGCCTTAGGCTGTTACAAAATGTGGGGGTATCAGGGGTGAGTTGCCTTAAGGTATCTGGATGTACAGTACCATATACTTCACCTATATTTACATTAGTTACATAAACTGGGTTAAGGAAGGCCTACTGCCTCCTGTCATACAGACTGTTCTGTTTGTCAGTGTGCTTGTGATGGTGTCAGTTATGCCTTGTTATGTAACAGTTGCATCCCATTTGGTCAACTGAAGTCTTTACCACTTACTGATTTTCTACAGACTGTAGATAGAGGATGCTGAACTATATACCTGCCTTACTTACTGTTGATTATTTGGTATCCTGTTGCCCAGTCTGTCTTTACTATTGTACAATTTGAAGGGCTTGGCCTGGACAGCAACAGTTGAGAACCTTTCCAGACTACTGTATTAGTATAACTTTTTCACAGTTGCATTACTCTGTTTATATGGATGTCAGTGTCTGAACAGCTATATGACATGGCATAAAGAACTGTAATAGTACACAAATAAAGGTTTTCCATTTCTGCAAACCCGTGTATGGTGTTTTTTCCTATGACCTCTCTGTGGGTATATGTCATGGGCAACCATTGTCATTTGTATGGGTGGCCCATACAGTGTCCAGTTGTTAAGGTGTTAACTGTAGGCATAGAGGCTGTTCCATATTGTGTGCACATTCTACATGTGTATCTTACTGTACATATCTCTCCATGTGTATGTGTAGTCACATGTATATCAATATATATATGTGTATATATATATATATATATATATATATATATATATATATATATATATATATATATGTATATCTGTATCTGCATATGTGTGTCTGTGTATATGTATCCTCGGGATGTTGATAGCTTCCACATTTTACATTTCCTATGGGAGCCAGATTGTACTGCATGATATGTTACCAATACCAGCCTGACATCATACAGGTGGGATGTAGTACTGTTAACATCTTGTGCCCATGTCGTGTCAGGTCCTGGTTATGGGATCTGCAACACTTGATAGTGTATTTCAGGGCAAACTCATTTGTCTGTGGGGGGTATGCCTATTTGTACAAGACGTATATTGTTGGGGGCCTTTCAACCCCACGGTGCATGTGGACATATATGTTTTAGTTGATCTGCCATTGCTATCTACATATGTATGTCCATATATTCCTATATAGATATATATATATCTGTTTACATATATATATATATATATATATATATATATATATATAACTATGTCCGTATATGCCTACATAGATATATATCTGCGTACCATATATGTAACATGCTGTGTACATGTAGACATATAGGTGTAGATATATATATATATATATATATATATATATATATAGATATATATATATATATATATATATATATATATATATATATGTGTGTGTGTGTGTGTGTGTGTGTGTGTCGATGTAGGCATTTGCATGTATATATGTTCATATATATTTATATATATGTATATATTTCTAAATATATATATACATATATAGATATGTTGTATCTGTTCAGATATTAATATATTTACACATACACATACATCTAAATGTTGGAATACATTCTCTGTACTGTTGCATGACTGGGCTGGATGATATGTTTCTGAAAACAGTAGATTTATATATATCTGGCATGGCTTAGTGGGAACTCACTTTGTCTATGGGGTGCAGGGTCCTGGGTTTGACCCTTGCAGAGGCTGTTTAGTTTGTTGCTGGGCAGAACACAGGCCGTTGGATACAGCATGATTAAGGCACTTTAAAGCAGTTGTAAGTTGGTTTGTGTGGGTTTGCACAGAGGTAACCACTGCTAACTTCCGGTTACAGTGTCTTACACTCAGCTTCTAAATTGCTTAACCTGTGTAGGCATTGCTTACCCCAGTACAAACAAGCTTAAGCCCGCTTACTGCTGCTTAAAAGTGCTTACTTCCACTTATCCCCGTGCTCATTTCTTTAAAAGAAAAGAAAAAGGGGTTGATAGGAAAGTTGTGAAAAATGGGAAACAAAGAGAGAAAAACAGTAGGAAAAATAGCTAGGGATGTGCAGTAAGGGTGTAGGGAAGGCCCATAGCTGCCCATTTCTTCTACGGCAACAGCTGTGCACATACACTGCATTTGGAGGTAGATTTGGACACTCAAACCCCTGGGAGAGGTGTGAGGACAACAATAATAAGTTGTGATGCCAATTAGACTGTATTACATGTGTCCAGTGGACATGTGTGTGAAATGGACAGCTATGTATGGGTTGAGATTTTTTTGTGGGAACAGATTGCTCTTTTTTTTCAGGTGAGAGTGGGATGTTGAGGAGGGGTAGTAGGTATATTTGGTGAGGTGGGTTGGGTAGGTTAACAGACAAGACAAACAAGATGCATACAGGAAAGGAGCACTTCCCAAAACCAGGGTAATCAAGTAAAGTAATAAAAACACGATCACTGCCTCAAAACACCAGCAACCAAACCAAGCCTTGGAAGAAATTCCTTTTAATTCACCGACTAAGCGCTTTCACCAAAAAATTGGCTTCCTCAGAGTCAGTGTTTTACAAAAAACATACACATTTTATACTTTTAAATCATGATGACATCACCTCATCATTCAATAAACTGTTCCAATTAAATAATTATAACCTAAAACAGTTTCTAAAACAATTTCTGAAAAATTCAAACATTCTTATCACTCTTTAACATAAACATACAACAATTTTACACATCTTTACAATATAAAAATGCATCTATACATATATTGAACAATTTGACTAAAAAATGAATATATATGAAATTAAACCTTAATGTTAGTGTACTTAAACACTATTTAAAATATTTTATATAATACTAGCCTTGAATTTCAAAACTGGTTTTAAAGAAATATAATCATTGATACCAGGGTATCTAGTGGCATTTAGTCTCAACTGCCACATAGTTTCTAATAATGCTACCCTGTTACCAATGTCACCTCCCTGTTCTAACAATACTCTATCTATAATGAAGAATAAAAACTTCTTAAACTCCTTACAATTTGTGCTGTGAGTATAAAGTGCATTGTGAGAGTCCTTATTCTTAATTGCTCTAACGTGCTCAACAATCCTATCACGTAGTTTACGAGTGGTCATACCTATGTAAAATGCTTCACAGGATACACATAAGGCCACATATACTAAGTTCTTGGTGTTACAATTACATTTTCCAGGGCAAGGTAAAGAATACCCCCACCCTTTCACACACACATAAGACCCTTCTGCTATGTACCTGCAGCATCTACAGTAACCACATTTAGACATCATAGATGCTCTACTCCTAACCTCACACTCCAAAATGCTTTTCAAATTGTCACCTTTACTGTAAACAATTCTTGGATGAACCCCCAATATCCCCTTCGTAGCATCACTTAAACAATACTCCCACATCCCATGTAATACTTTAACTATATCCTCACTTCTCTCATTAAATTTCAACACAAAACATGCTCCAAGTGGAGCTATTCTGTTGGACACATCCTGGTTCTTCTCTAACACATTTACCCCACATAAAATAGGTGAATACAATGAACCTCTCTGTTTGTATACCTCCCTTTTTAGTTTTAATAACAATTTAAGCGGGTACCCCCTATCCATCAACATACCTATCAACTTGAACATTTCCTGCTTAAATAAACTTTCCTCACTCACCAATCTGGATAATCGCACCATCTGTCCTTTAGCCACCCCTTTTCTCTGATGGAATGGGTGGCAACTTTTAAAGTGCAATAATGAGTTGGAATAACTATCCTTTCTGTATATAGAACTGGACAAACCTAAGTCACTCTTAACAAGTGCTATGTCCAAATAATTAATACTATCCTTTTTCCACTGAAAGTAAATTTCAAAAAACTAGTGGTGTTATTTAAGTATTCAATAAACTCCTTTGCTTGAAGTTCATCACCCTTCCATAAAATAAGCAGGTCGTCCAAGAATCTATTATACAGAATAATGTTCTCCATAAATCTCGTTGGGAAAACAAAGGTTCTTTCCCAAGTTAAGAGAACCATGTTCGCAAAGATAGGGGCGCACCTAGCGCCCATAGCTACACCCGAGCATTGTTGAAATGTCTCTCCTTCGAATTTAATAAAATTATTCAAAAGAACCATCTCCATTAACTCACAGATTAAGTTAATCCTACTCTTGTCCACATTGTTGCTCATCACCAAACTCTCACGAAACATATCCAAACCCTCCTTGTGTGGGATGGTAGAAAACAAGTTAACTACATCTATAGTTAAAAACTATACACTTTAGAACTATACACTTTGCATTCTCCGGTTGCTTCAGGTTCCAGTTTGCCACCAGGGCAGAAACCAGCTGTTCCTGTTTCCTTTTCAGATGTGGTTTCCAATTCTGGGGTGAGATCCTCGGCCGGCCCGAATGGGAGTGTTGTATCAGCACCGGAGTCTCGTGTTCCCCTTGTGAGGCACGATGGGGAAGTCACGGTTCACGATTTACTTTCTTGGTTGGATGAACCTGAGTTTACAGACCGGACAGTTTTTTCGAGGTTGGAGCCTACAGCACCTTTGTCGTTAAAGGAGCAGATTGCCAGGTACGATAGATTATGTACCAAATATAAAGCTTTGCAGTTGGATAACCTTTTTCTTGTTCGCTCTAAGGAGCTTAACCAAGTGCCTAAGGGGCTCCGGTTGTGGAAGCTCCCTATGGGCATTGAGTTTGGTACGGTTGCTTACAAAGAGTTGATTGCTTTGTATGACAAAGCTGGTCTTGACATGTTAAACATTATTATTAAAAACAATTCTAGCAAACTACTCTCTATACGAGAAGATATTTTAAAACTCCATAAAAGTATTTGTTCGGACTTGTTATTTTTTCAGCATGAGGTTCATTACAACAATGTGCTTAAAAAACTTAATGGGTTTGTGAGTAAAAATATGGCACTCAAATTTAAAAAGCTGGCAAGGGATACAGCCGATTACCAGCACAACACGGCTTATCCGCCTGGTAAATATAAGTATAGGGGTGATTCACATTCAAACGCAAACCCTTATTACTTTTTCCAGGGAAGCAATCGCTACTCGCATGTCAGTGTATTTGATTCAGGACAAGTTAATGAAGCACCTGATGGTGCTAACATAGACAATGCTGATCAAGTTTTCGATGAGGTTGATTTTTTGGATCCACCTATGGGACCACGCAGGTCCAAGAGGTTATTAAGCAAGGCACAGAAGACAGTATTTACGGACAAACGATATCAGGACTGGGGGAGAGAAAAACATCATGGACAGTATTGATTGGAAGTGGTGTGTTTTGTAATAGTTGTGACTCTGGACATGAACGGACTGTTGTTCCTTGTGTATGTGCCAACAACAATTCTGCTTATGGTACTAGTTCATCTTCACATACGAACTGCAAAGACTATTTGTGTTCATTGGGGGGTATTGAGGTTGGAAGCGAAAATACATGTTTAAATGCACAAGATCATGAAAACGAGGTTGTGGAAGTTACTAATGTGACTGAAGTTATTGATGTGACATGTTTATTTGATTTTGACATGATTTATGAGCATGGGGAGTCAATGAATGCTGTATCTGGAGTTTTTACCCAGAATATGCTCAAAAATGATTTCACGAGTGTTGGTTTAGGTATGACTTGTCAAATTTTGCAGAAAAGTGAATTTTTTATATACAACTATACTGACAAGACAATTGATGATGTTTATTTTGAATTATTCACGAAGGGAATTAATTTTGTACCTAACTTTAAATTGGACGTTGCACAATTGTTGGTGAATTTGAAATTATTTGCAAGGAAATTGAATTTGGAGATGTATTTTCATGACAATCACAACACTCATATTAATGTTGAAACTTCTGGTTGTAAGACACTTACAAGGAGAAGTACTTTTATTCCCCCACCATTTAGTGAAGTGACAGCCCTTGAAAAATTGTTGGACTTTGAATTTAGGAAGATATGTAGTGCTAGGCACATTTTGGTTGACAATTTAACTACGCAGGAAAGGTTGTTGTTAAAAGAATTGAAGAACTCTAGTAACATTAGGTGTATGAAACCAGACAAGGGTGGGGGGATGGTATTGTTGAGCAAGTTAGATTACATTGCATCTATGATGTCTATTTTGGAAGATCGAGGAACATACAAAAGGGTATCGAGAAATGAAATCAATATTGCCTATAAAAGGATTGAATTATATCTGTGGGATGCCCTTTTTCAAGGCATGATTAATGAAGTTGAATATGATTATTTGATGGTTAAAAACTCTGTCCTACCCAATATATTTGGGATCCCTAAGGTCCACAAGGGTGTGGTTAACTTACAGTTTAGACCGATTGTAGCAGCGAAGGGTTCTAAAACTGAACCCCTAGCCTCCTTTGTTGACTTTATGTTTAAGAGAGTGTTAGAGGAGGTACCGCATGTGATAAGAGATTCATGGCATTGCCTTGAAAGACTGAGGGATGTCAAGGAAGACTACAGGGTGTATAGTTTTTTAACTATAGATGTAGTTAACTTGTTTTCTACCATCCCACACAAGGAGGGTTTGGATATGTTTCGTGAGAGTTTGGTGATGAGCAACAATGTGGACAAGAGTAGGATTAACTTAATCTGTGAGTTAATGGAGATGGTTCTTTTGAATAATTTTATTAAATTCGAAGCAGAGACATTTCAACAATGCTCGGGTGTAGCTATGGGCGCTAGGTGCGCCCCTATCTTTGCGAACATGGTTCTCTTAACTTGGGAAAGAACCTTTGTTTTCCCAACGAGATTTATGGAGAACATTATTCTGTATAATAGATTCTTGGACGACCTGCTTATTTTATGGAAGGGTGATGAACTTCAAGCAAAGGAGTTTATTGAATACTTAAATAACACCACTAGTTTTTTGAAATTTACTTTTCAGTGGAAAAAGGATAGTATTAATTATTTGGACATAGCACTTGTTAAGAGTGACTTAGGTTTGTCCAGTTCTATATACAGAAAGGATAGTTATTCCAAATCATTATTGCACTTTAAAAGTTGCCACCCATTCCATCAGAGAAAAGGGGTGGCTAAAGGACAGATGGTGCGATTATCCAGATTGGTGAGTGAGGAAAGTTTATTTAAGCAGGAAATGTTCAAGTTGATAGGTATGTTGATGGATAGGGGGTACCCGCTTAAATTGTTATTAAAACTAAAAAGGGAGGTATACAAACAGAGAGGTTCATTGTATTCACCTATTTTATGTGGGGTAAATGTGTTAGAGAAGAACCAGGATGTGTCCAACAGAATAGCTCCACTTGGAGCATGTTTTGTGTTGAAATTTAATGAGAGAAGTGAGGATATAGTTAAAGTATTACATGGGATGTGGGAGTATTGTTTAAGTGATGCTACGAAGGGGATATTGGGGGTTCATCCAAGAATTGTTTACAGTAAAGGTGACAATTTGAAAAGCATTTTGGAGTGTGAGGTTAGGAGTAGAGCATCTATGATGTCTAAATGTGGTTACTGTAGATGCTGCAGGTACATAGCAGAAGGGTCTTATGTGTGTGTGAAAGGGTGGGGGTATTATTTACCTTGCCCTGGAAAATGTAATTTTAACACCAAGAACTTAGTATATGTGGCCTTATGTGTATCCTGTGAAGCATTTTACATAGGTATGACCACTCGTAAACTACGTGATAGGATTGTTGAGCACGTTAGAGCAATTAAGAATAAGGACTCTCACAATGCACTTTATACTCACAGCACAAATTGTAAGGAGTTTAAGAAGTTTTTATTCTTCATTATAGATAGAGTATTGTTAGAACAGGGAGGTGACATTGGTAACAGGGTAGCATTATTAGAAACTATGTGGCAGTTGAGACTAAATGCCACTAGATACCCTGGTATCAATGATTATATTTCTTTAAAACCAGTTTTGAAATTCAAGGCTAGTATTATATAAAATATTTTAAATAGTGTTTAAGTACACTAACATTAAGGTTTAATTTCATATATATTCATTTTTTAGTCAAATTGTTCAATATATGTATAGATGCATTTTTATATTGTAAAGATGTGTAAAATTGTTGTATGTTTATGTTAAGGAGTGATAAGAATGTTTGAATTTTTCAGAAATTGTTTTAGAAACTGTTTTAGGTTGTAATTATTTAATTGGAACAGTTTATTGAATGATGAGGTGATGTCATCATGATTTAAAAGTATAAAATGTGTATGTTTTTTGTAAAACACTGACTCTGAGGAAGCCAATTTTTTGGTGAAAGCGCTTAGTCGGTGAATTAAAAGGAATTTCTTCCAAGATGCATACAGGGGTGGAATATGACACATGTGGGGGGTAAACACCTTGATGGGGAGGGGTGTTGGGATATCAAAAGCCCACAAACCCCCTAGTGGTAACAGTGGGACTGAGGTCCCCAACCATGAGCAGTCACCACTGCACCTTCACAGCCCCCAAGGTGGCTGTGCTGGGGGCTGAGTCACACAGACAGGCTGACTCTCTAATCATGACACATGGCCCTCAAGCTGTCGTAGAACATCACCAAACTGGTCATTGATCGCTCTACACACCATGACCCCAACCTGGCGACAGGTAACAGGTGCCTTTCCATGCCTACTCCCAGGGGGGCCGAGCCCCATCCCCTGAGACAGTTCCACCCGAAGGTGGTGCAGGACCAATGGACAGGGAGGTCCCGGGCTGGGCTCCAGACATGCTGGTGCCCGGTGCTATGGCCAGCTGAAGTGGGACAGGTGGGTCCGCTAGGACTGGGCTTCCAAAGCGTGCTATAGTGTTTCGATTTCATCATCATTTGTGGGTTAGTAATAGTCAACACATTCCAGGGTTAGGTATAACAGCATGCATAGATATTATCATTAACCCAGACACCAGATAGGGAACAGTTGCATAGCAAACAGAACACATGCATATATGGGACCACAGTGGTAATAACAGCATGCAGGTACATTGATGACACCATACCACCAATGTTGGAATGATTCAATATAGCACATGCATGGGAACCATGCAGATTTTTATCAAACAATTGGACATTATCAGAGTCATTACATATCGGTTGGGGGTGGGTATGTTGATTATTGTTGGAGATAAGGTGGGGGGGGAATGTCAATTACCAACTAGTATATTCCTGTAGTCCACATTACTTTCCTAGTCAAAGCTGTTATCTGTACCTTACAAGTCTTACTACACTACCCTATTGCCTTAGTTTGGACAGTGAAATGGCTGTCATCTTCATTACACATGAACCGGTTTTACCTGCAGTATACACCTCTTACCTGGTATACCTGTGGGGGGAATGTTTGTTAACACTAACTGTTTGTACACATACACCCGGATTCTGGGTTGCTGTTTTGCACTATGCTATCCAACTTTTTCTGCACAGACTCTGGCCATGTGTTGACCACATGCTGGTGTTCCTAGACATATCTAGAATATTGCCCTATTCCACCTTTAGTGACCTGACACACACATATACATGCTTTCCTACACAGTTATATTATGTAGCACAGTGTTGGTGATAGTGACCAGTGCTACTTTATTATACAGAGAAACTGCAACACTCACAATTCCCTACAATACCAAAGTGAACAGTACCAGTACAGGTTATAATGGTCTGTATTTAACAGCACAGTGTTCGTATCCAATATACATGTGGGAGCAATGTTTGTTAGCACTACCTGACTGTTGTCAGATTACACATTAGTATTATGCACACACATCTCACTCTGTTACTGTACACACTCAGGTCACAGCTTGGCAACATGGAAGTGTAGATAGGACATACTTGAAATATTACTCTCCTAACAGTTTTGGGGGTTGCTACAGTGACAGGTGTGTTCTCGTGATGTTTGACAATCACTTATATTCCCTGTTTGCTGGCTACACATCTGGGATCATCCCACTGACTTACCAGGGGGACAGGGGGACAAGCAGCAGATATGGGCACATATACTGGATATTCTGGCCACATCTGTACAGTTGTGGGGTATGCATCTGTATACAGCCTAATTCCACTCCCAGGATTCAGACCATGACTGTGTCTGCTACAACTTAAACACTGTCCATCACAGTTGTGTCTGCTATATAGCTATTGCTGTATATCTCCTGTCTGCTTTCTGTCTTATTAATCCCCTGTGCTTTTGCATTCTGACCTTGTATTACAACACTCATATACAGTTTCCTAGACAGTTATAGGTTGTTGGACAGTGTGGGCAACAGTGATGTGTAATACCTCATTATTCAGAGCAACTGCATATCATTCTTTTATTTCTCATCACAGTGTTGGTATCTGACAGATCTGTGGGAGTAATGTTTATTAGCACTACCTGAATGTTCCCACACACAGTACCAGAGTCCACATTACTATTATGCACATACACCTCACTCTGTTACTGTACACACTCTGA
The DNA here is from genome assembly GCF_019279795.1 of Protopterus annectens. Lineage (NCBI taxonomy): Eukaryota > Metazoa > Chordata > Ceratodontiformes > Protopteridae > Protopterus > Protopterus annectens. Next base: position 674,543,280 of record NC_056746.1, read on the forward strand.
CCACAGCTTGACAAGTTGGGGTGTAAATGGGACATACGTGGCTTCTTAGTCACATAAGGTATTGGGGAGTTGCTAGTGTGCCAGCTTTGTTCTCATAGCTGTGTATCAATCAGTTATATTTCCTGTTTGCTGCCTATATGTCTGGGATCATTCCACTTATTTCCAGGGGGACAGGTTGATAGGCAACAGATATAGGCCACCTTACTAGACATTCGGGGCATATCTGTACAGTTGTGGGGTATGATTCTGTATGCAGACGACTACCACTGGCAGGATTTGAACCGTGGCTGTGTGTGCTAAAACACTACAGTTCACATCTCAGTTGCATGTGCTATTCGGTTTTTATTGTCTGCATTTTCCCTGTTTACTGTCTATGAGTCTCTCAGTTGTACTAAATGGCCTCTGGGGATTACACCTGTCATATACAGGCATTCCTACACATTCAATTTCTGGTGCACAGTTTGGGTAACAGTGCTTAATACTACAGTACTATTACATGATTGCATATCTACATTACTGTATGATACCAGGATATACACATGCAGTCCAGCTGCTAGACCTGTTTTGTCAGGCTATTACACTTTTATTAACTTACAGACAATATGAGACTCTTACTGCCATATTCTCTAGTGTATGCAGTACTTGTCTTGAGCAATACAGGTTTTATACTAGCAATTAATTTACTACTACTTTTATTTTTATTTCCTATGACAGTAAATGCATGAGTATTACTGACCTGCCTCGCATCGCAACCTCGCCAGGTGACAGATGTGGGCCTCCTGGTTCGCGGCCTGCTCCGTTGCAGCTGTGGGGGACATAAGAGGAGTATGTAGCCATACCTATCCATGACATAACTGAGCTGGCAATTATTACACACATACTGGGGTGATACACATGTCTGGAACATCCCCTGATGTTCTAGCCTCTTGAAGCCATTCCTCCAGGAGGTCCCCCTTCCACCGCTTCAGGTCAGCATAGTGGTGCCTGACCTGCTCACCAGTTCGGGGTGTGCCATTGGCACTGATGAGGTCAATGGCGAGACAGTCCCAGGTCTCCACCTCATATTGGGAGCCCTGTTACTGGCCCTGCAGCAGTCTCTGTGCATGGTCTTTAACTAGGAGTCCTGCCATGACCTTGGATTCCTGGATGCACCAACGCTGCACCAGGAAGCGCACACCTTCTCCCCTTACTGACATAGCACCTGCAAGGGGAAGCTACAACCAGTTATGAGATGTATTCCTGCTTCATGGGTTTAAGTAGGGCCAATGTCCCACACTTTTCTGTGATTGGCCAGTTTTGAGAAGGCTAAGATATGGGCAAACCTGCTTACCTAAGGTTGGCATTGTTTAAAGGGGAATGCCACTGGACACAATGAGTTAGCTGATCTACACATTGCTCACACATCCTAAGTTGGCCTGTGCAATGCTTAGCGTTGCTTACATTAAACTTTCATTTTAATGCCTTTATGGCATTTTGTTATTATTCGTTACACCTTATATGAATGCCTGGTATTCATGATTAATGTGTACGTACACTCTGTGGGGTCCTTGTGTTGTATTGGGGACTTCAACACTATTACAATTACACCTCACTTCTGGCCTTACTGCTGTACTCCATTTCACATATTTATGTCACGTAGTAGGTTATGGTACATATGACTGTATACTGATTCCTTTCACAGGTTCAGTTTGGTTATACTATGGTGAGGACTTGTTTTCTATTACCTCATTCTTCTGTTCTTCTGTGATGGCTTGGTGGATAACTACTGGGACTATGGTGTATCGGGTCCTGGTTTCAAGACCTGCATGGCTGTTTATTTTGTTGATGGGCAGAACAAGAGCAGTTGGATACAGACTGAATAAGGCACTTTTGAGCAGTTGTAAGTGGGTTTGCGCAATGGTAAGCACTGCTAACCTGCCATTACATCTGCTTACACAGTGTTAGCTTTAGAATTGCTTATCCAGTGTGGGCATTGCTTACCGCTGTGCAAATTGGCTTAAGCCCATTTACTGGTGCTTAAATATGCTTACTACTGCTTATTTGTGCTTAGACCTGCTTACTTATGCCATATTCATTATGACACTGACACCTCACATGTGCATTTACTGCAGTAGTCCAGTTCATAAAAATATGTTATTTAGTGAGTTATGCAACATAAATATTATTCATAACGTGCTTTGCCATGGGAAATTGAATCTGCTGTAGTGGGACTCGAACAGCGAATGCCTGCTCATAAGGTGAACGCTGTGTCTACTACACTATTGCTATGCTGCTTCATTTGCATATATCTTCCATGTTATCCTCTTCAGCCTTTTAAGCTGCATTAACCGTAGCTAAGCGATGGACACACCCACGCACCTACGGTTAGCTGCAATCGGATTTTTTAAAAAATGGGTTTATTCATTTTATTTATACATTCTGTTGCTGTTATACACAAGGGGGACTGTTGGTGGGGATATGCGGTCACCTGTGAGCGGTCTCACTCATTGCATACCCCTTTCTGCTGTTCTACATTGCGGGGGTCATATTTATTCTTAGAGCTCTGCTCTCAGACACACCCCCTGCACTCTTACACGCTCGATGTAAGCCTAGGAGCTTGGGCAGCATGCCTCATTAATATGCATGGTGTACTGCCATCCTGCTCCTAAACGGTCACTTCCGTGCAGGACTAGCTAATCCTGCATGGAAGATTAGTAAATTCGGGGGATTGCTATTGATGTAATGCCATTGCTAATCAAATGTAATATGTAGAATGCCTACCTCCCCACAGTAGACCTAGGTTGCAGTCGACATGTGTTCCAAGGTCTATCAATACAGAAGTGGGGAAGAGTGTATTCATAGTTATTTTATAAAAAGTAGGAACATTTATTATTACCACAGGGTATGCTGATGCATTTCCGTGCAGTTCATGTAACACCCATGGCTTTGTCAACAGTCATTAGTGCCACAAAGATGGTTTGCCACAGGCCCTCTGTTTTGTTCAAGACTTCTGAGACGTATATATCAAACATGAAAGGTCACAGCACTGACACTTTTGTTACCACACAGGTGACATGTCTGCTGTTTGAGGTGAAGTCTTGCACAGTGATTGAACGTTGTTGGTCTGGGATCCCATTTGAAAACCAACTGATAACATAGGATTTGATATTCACCTTGGTTAGTTTCCCACTGAGACCAAATGGATTGTTTTGAAGGCCTTGTCCAAGTTACGAAAGGATGTCTGCACAGATCTGACTTTGTGTATGCCTCCGGTCACAGTTTTAAATCCCACCAGGTTTTGCAACCAAAAGATATTCTTGAGAAGACCTAACTGGAACACATCTAGTGTTTGGAGGTCACCTATTTCCTTTTGTATGAGCTGCATGCAAATTGTATCAACTGCCTTATAGCAGAGGTTGCATAAAGTTATGATTCTACAATTACACTTGTATTTTGCCGATCATCCCTCACGTGATTGGAAAATGGTCACTGTATTCTATTCATTGTGGACAACAGCAGTATTCGGACTGTGGAGGAATATGGTGCCTAGTGGAGTATCTCACTGTTGAAGCACATGAAGAATGCAGGGTGGAATGCCATCTGGTCCCATGGAGATTGTGCTGCTAGTCTTGGAGAGAGCAGTGATAACTTTCTCATTATAGATACCAGAGGTTGGAGGTGATATTGCACTCATGGTTTGTAGTAGATTTGGTGGTAGCAGGGGGGACATTTTTCAGACAAATGGGTCTGCTAGCAGGTTTGGAATTTACACTGGGTCAGTGTGAACACTATCATACACAAGTGGATCCAAATACATCTGAATTTTGTATATATATATATATATATATATATATATATATATATATATATATATAGATATCAGTTTGCAAATACATCTGAATTTTATATCTATCTATCTATATATATATATATATATATATATATATATATATATATATATATGGTTCTACCTGACTTCGTCGACAGCGCAGAAGACCGACAACGGAATCCGGAGCTCCAGAAGATCGACAATGAAGAAGACCGACGCGAATCGCGAGTGCCAGAACATCGACAATGCAGAAGACCGACACGACGGATGACAACACCAACGCCGAGGATGCCGACATGGGAAAAGGCTGTGTGAGTATGCGGTAGTGACGGACGTTAGGGTGCGAGGCAGGTAAGTGTGGAGATTGACGGTCTGTGGGGATAGGGGTGGGTTAAGTGAGTTAGGGTTAGGGAGCGATAGGGTGGGTTAAGTGAGTTAGGGTTAGGGAGCGATAGGGGTGGGTTAAGTGAGTTAGGGTTAGGGAGCGATAGGGGTGGGTTAAGTGAGTTAGGGTTAGGGAGCGATAGGGGCGGGTTAAGTGAGTTAGGGTTAGGGAGCGGGTAGGTAAGTGTGCGATAGTGACGGACCTTAGGGTTAGGGTAAGGTTTAGTGTGGGCTTGTAAGGATTTTGGTGTGCTTGTGTTGTGTGTGTGGTTTGTGGAATGGGGATGTGTTTTGTTTTTAATTGTTGTTATTGTGGTGTGTGCAGTGTATGGGGTTTCGTGTTTGTGTACCGTCGGTTATTTCGTTGTCGGTTATGTGTGGTTTCGTGTTTATGGACTGTCGATGATGTGGTGTCGGTGATGTCGTTGTCGGTGTTGTGTGGTTTCGACTATGTCAGGTAGAACCATATATATATATATCAGCTTGCAGATGTACATGAAGAAAGTCTTATGGTTATACCTGAATAAGTTATTGTGTAAATTATTAGCACAGTTGCACTGTGAGGATTTTTGAAGTGTCTTATTTGCATGTTTAGACTGAGGTGAGTGTCCTTCCAGTCCTGGTTTCTCAATGATGTATTTGTAAAGAGCAGCTTCTTTCACTTACTGTAGTATATAGTAATGACAGACATCCACCACCATGGTTTGTATTTTCCAGAGGATGAACTTCGCAAAGGCACAGGAACACAGCGGCTTAATTCTTCTAAGTGTATCCGTTCTACAAAATATATTCAGCTCATCCAAAAGAACAATGGCTCCACAAAATGTAAAAAGGGAACGTTCTTTATTGTAAGATCAGTAAGCGCTTTCACCCATAGAGGGCTTCATCAGACTGTACAAATTAGTTAAAAGGCACAGCCCTTAAATAGTCAGATCAATTAAAATAATTAAGCAATTAAAATTCAATACTAGAATGTTTTAAAAATACAGAATAACTATTCAAAGACCTAGTAATAAGGTGCCAACATACCTGAAACAACATTATAGCATACAACAGTTCTATTTAATGCTTATAAAAAATATAAAGAATATATCTAACATGACATAACATCCCTCTGTATCTCTAAAACTAGTTTAAACATAGTTTATAACATTTTTGCTTTCTTTTAATGCTTGCAATGCTGTCCATAAGCCACCAGATGGTGTTATATCTTAATAACTTAATAGACATAATACATTTCTCAACTGAGAGTTGGCACACAATCATTTTCAACTGATGCTTAATATAAAAAATGTATTATAATTAACTTGGAGATACATACTAATGGATATGTGATATAATATGTCCTATCTAGTTTAAAATATATTCTATCTAACTTAAGAGGTTCAAAGTTATTGAAAAAGTAGTGAACAATGTTGAGTTCGTGGAAAAGTACAGTATATGAGGCATAAATATACAACGTTAAAAACTATAATTCTAAATCCCATTACATCTCAGTCCTAATAAAAAGAGAATACCCATAAGTTAAACAATCTAAGGAGTGGTATTGGAAATGAAAAAAGATTTTTTGTACATGTATATACAATAATTGTCAATGTTTTAAAGCTCTACCTAGCCTCCTTTTCTTGAGGAAGGGATAAATGTTGATTTTGTCATTCAGACCTGGGGGGTGGTCAGATTTGCATCGAATAATCCACCTGGTTTCATATTCTAAAGTAAGAGTCTCCACGTCCCCTCCTCTTAGCGTGTGAGCAATACTTTGTATAACAAAAAATGTGAAAGTATGCCCACTCCCTTTGTTTTTGACGTGTTTAGCCAGGGCATTCCGTTCATCTCCTGTTCTTATGCTGTAGTTATGTTCCCTTATTCTCTCTCTTAGCTGTCTATTTGTTTTTCCTATATAAAAATAGTTACAGGAACTACACTGAGCTAAATAGACCACATTGTCTGTTCTGCAAGTGGTGCCTGTTAGAAAGGTGAAAATTTGTCCTGTAGCTGGTGATGTAAACTGTACGTCAGTGTTAATGTAGGTGCATTGATTACAGCTATTGCAGGGAATAGTGTTAGTGTTGGGAGTTAGATGTCTACTTGTAAGTTTATGACATAATGTTCGCTTCAAATTGGGTTTATTCTTGTAATTAAATCTGGGTTGTTCATCAGTCAGGTTGCAGATGTCATTATCTAATCTTAACAAATGCCAATGCTTGGTTAGTATATTCTTAACCTCACTAACATCTTTTGTGTAATACAAGGAAAAACTAACCATTGAATCTTTATCATCTCTATTAGTATCATCTTCCTTTTCTATACCTACTCTACTAGAGAAGTATGGGCGAGCTCTTGTGTTTCTTAACCCTTGCACTTCATCTATTGCATTATCCACATCTCTCACATCGTAAGACCTTTGTAGTAATCTGCCTTTCAGTCCTTCAACCTCATTATTAAAGCCTATCTCTGTGGGGTTGAGCCTAGATGCTCTCATCAATTGTCCCTTAATTACATTATCGAAGATGTGCTTAGGATGCAAACTATTTCTATGTAAAATGGAATTTCTAAACACATCTTCCTGTGTACAGAAGTATTTATAATTCCATTGCTTAGTTTCATTACATTGACGTCCAAAAAAGAAATGTGTTCTGAAGAATACGATATGGTAAACTTCAAAAAATGTGTTAGACCATTGATGTCCTTTTCAAATTCTAGCAAGGTATTTTCATTTCCTTTCCAAACTAAGAAGAGGTCATCCACACGTCAAAAACAAAGGGAGTGGGCATACTTTCACATTTTTTGTTATACAAAGTATTGCTCACACGCTAAGAGGAGGGGACGTGGAGACTTTTACTTTAGAATATGAAACCAGGTGGATTATTCGATGCAAATCTGACCACCCCCCAGGTCTGAATGACAAAATCAACATTTATCCCTTCCTCAAGAAAAGGAGGCTAGGTAGAGCTTTAAAACATTGACAATTATTGTATATACATGTACAAAAAATCTTTTTTCATTTCCAATACCACTCCTTAGATTGTTTAACTTATGGGTATTCTCTTTTTATTAGGACTGAGATGTAATGGGATTTAGAATTATAGTTTTTAACGTTGTATATTTATGCCTCATATACTGTACTTTTCCACGAACTCAACATTGTTCACTACTTTTTCAATAACTTTGAACCTCTTAAGTTAGATAGAATATATTTTAAACTAGATAGGACATATTATATCACATATCCATTAGTATGTATCTCCAAGTTAATTATAATACATTTTTATATTAAATATCAGCTGTAAATGATTGTATGCTAGCTTTCAGTTGAAAAATGTATTATGCTTACTAAGTTATTAAGATATAACACCATCTGGTGGCTTATGGACAGCATTGCAAGCATTAAAAGAGCAAAAATGTTATAAACTATGTTTAAACTAGTTTTAGAGATACAGAGGGATGTTATGTCATGTTAGATATATTCTTTATATTTTTTATAAGCATTAAATAGAACTGTTGTATGCTATAATGTTGTTTCAGGTATGTTGGCACCTTATTACTAGGTCTTTGAATAGTTATTCTGTATTTTTAAAACATTCTAGTATTGAATTTTAATTGCTTAATTATTTTAATTGATCTGACTATTTAAGGGCTGTGCCTTTTAACTAATTTGTACAGTCTGATGAAGCCCTCTATGGGTGAAAGCGCTTACTGATCTTACAATAAAGAACGTTCCCTTTTTACATTTTGTGGAGCCATTGTTCTTTTGGATGAGCTGAATATATTTTGTAGAACGGATACACTTAGAAGAATTAAGCCGCTGTGTTCCTGTGCCTTTGCGAAGTTCATTTATTTTTATCCACAGCAGGAACACCTTTCTCTTGGCTGGGACGTTGTAGCAGTTTGATTTTTAACATTTTCCAGAGGATCTTTGTTTCAGGATATCAGGCATGGCTGTATGTATACATTTGTGTAGCTGCACAGACAGGGCATCAGGGAGTAAGTTACTATAGCTGTCAATGTCCTTTGTGAAAACTGTGGCTTGGAAGTAGTTTAGACCATCCCTTAGGAGGGTGTAGTTACCTTGGATGATGTTTTTGAAACGGATTCCTCCTTTGGGGAGTTCAATGGATATATCTACTTCAACACATACTGCCTTATGGCTGGATTAACATTTCAGGTACTACACATGTGTCATTCCATTGTTCACTCATATTGTTGAGGTACAGGTCTGAAATATGAGACAACTTTGTAGGATGGTGCACTATTTCTTCCATGGCATTTCAGTTCACAAACTCCAGGTAATATTGTGCAAGTGAGTTTATTGTCGTATAATTACCCTGATCAGTGGATGAATACTTTCACTCACTCCTGCCTGGGATGTTTTGTTCTACTTTAATTGTTCCATATGGTAATATATAGGCTGTGTGGCCTTTCATGTTTATGGACAGTGACCTATTAAGGGTGATAACATGAAGGGGTTTCTTATCTACAGAATGTTGGACATAGAATAACTCCATATAGTTATTTTCTCTAAACACTCTTGAGATGTACTGATCTTCGATGTAAATAGATGCGACACCTCCTGTGGTTCACACAACTTCCAGTTGCTGTCTGGATGTTTGAAGGCATTGTAGCCTTGCAAGGCCAAAGTACTTACTGTAGCCTTGAACCAAATTTCTGTGACTGCACAGATATCAACATCTTCACTGCGAAGAGTGCTTACAGAGAGTGATTTAAGATGTGAACTCCGAGAGTTAAGCAACATGGACCTTAACTTTGTTGCAGTTGTACATTTTTACATTGGTAATTCTGCTTTTGTGACCTTGCCTAATAATGGGATTATTGTGCGTGAAGTGCTTTATGTCTGTCAAAGCAGCATGCTCTATCCACTATGTCATCCCAGATTGACAGGCACTGTATCACGTTAGAATGACACCAGAAACTTAGGCAAGTTCAGAAAATCTGTTGTTCTTTATATGGTGGTATCATCCTAGGCAAGGGTATAATGCTGCTCAGACATAGAGACATACCTGACTGGGACCCATATTTAGATTGCTCGATCATGTCTTTGTTCATATGTTTCATATATATTCATGTTTCAGGTTGTGCATGCCAAGGTGAAATATGCTAGATTAAGTGTGGGACTCGTTGAGAGACTTGATTGCATGTGAGCTGTGACAACTATGTCTGCCACACAGCTGACACTAAATTTATCCTTGTTTAAGTTGGTGATTGAGGTCTCTGTATGTCTCACTATACAGTCAACTATTATGAAAAACTTTAGGATACATGCCCATTGCCTTAAGAACTTCTATGGTGTGACAGTGGTGATGATGTTTCTTATGTGTATTGTCTGCCTTAGGTGTAGTGTTAGATGTAGCCTGTTTGTGTTTAGGATGTGTCTGTTGTATAGGTTGGTTTGTGGGGAATAGCTCTGCACATGATGGTTTGTATTGGGTGCATATTATGAATAGGAGTCAAGGTGTGTGAGCAGACAACCTGTTTAGGGTTATTCTTCTGGAAGCAAGAGAGCACTGATTCCTACTATATTCCTACTATAGGTGGATCTCTTATACCTCAGTGATAAAGGAGATACAGGCTATTCAGTGCACATGAGGCATTATCTGCATTGAGTCAAAATTCATGTCAGCTATGCTGGCAGGGGAAACAGAGGGAAAATGATAGTTGATAATGAGAGGTTTGAACCTGGTATCTGCATATAGAATGCAAAAAGGAGATGTATATGTAATCTGGCTGCTATTTTCAAGTGACTAATCTTTGCAGTGTACATTATGAGGTCCTTTATAAGGTGGATCAGTATCTCTGTTATTGATAGGTAAGTGGGTAAACTGCTGCTTGTTATGCATCAGATGTTCTGATAGGTAGATCTGTTCTGCACCAGCTGATTGTATTTGAAAGAAAGTGTATTGACATTTGTGCATATATGAGGGAAAAGTGTTGCAACCTTTGCATACAATCCAGAGCAGGTAATACAAAGACGCACTGTTAAAACCCAAAACTAAGTCCAAACACACTCAACTTCAAATAGATAATCTTACTATATACTCCTACCACAAGTGTACAGATGGGGTTTCTCCAAACACAGATCTCATTGTTTTCACCCTGTTCTTTTGGATAATACTATTAGGGTTCACCACACCAGATCATTTGCTTTCATTTCTACCCATCCTCTGTCAAACCAACCACCTGAATGTCCTCTGTCACCACATCCATAAACCTTACCTTAGGCCTTCCTCTTTTCCTCTTACCTGGCAGCTGCATCCTTAGCATCCTTCTCCCAATATACCCAGCATCACTCCTCAGTACATGTCCAAACCAAAACAATCCCACCACTCTGGCTTTGTCTCCAAAGCTTACAACCTGAGCTGACACTCTAATATATGGTTAATACTCCTGTCCATCTTCAAGACACACAGTGCAAATCATAGCATCTGGAACTCTGCCAACACCTGTTATGACTCCTGTCTTTTTGTCAGCGGCACCATCTGCAACCCTTATGACATAGCTGGTCTCACTACCATCTTGTAGGCTTTCTTTTTCACTCTTATTGGTACCCATATGTCATAAATCACTCCTGACACTCTTCTCCACCCTGCATGTTCTCTCTTCTGCACCTATCTTCCACATTCACCATTACTCTGAACTGTTGATCCAAAGTATTTTACATCATATGCCTTCGCTAAATGTACTCCCTGCATCCTCACCATGCCTCTATCCTTCTTCTCATTCACACTCATATATTTTTAGTCCTGCTGACCTTCATTCCTTTCCTCAGTAGAGCAAATCTCCACTCTCCAGCATCTCCTAAACCTGTTCCTTACTCTCAATACAGATCACAATATCATCCAAAAACATCATAGTCCACGGGGACTCCTATGTGATCTAATGTCCCTCACCTCTGCAAATAGATGTCATGATGTTTGTGCATACAATAGCAGGAATCTCACTCTTGTATGTCTTATATAGGATGAGGTCACATCTACCCATCTGTCAGGCTAGTGTGTGACCATGGCCTGCTGTGATGTATACATATCCAATAATATGAAATCGCTGATGACATCAGCAGTGTCTCTTAAAGACAAGAAACAGTGTCCCTTAAGGTGTTAAATGCTCTGTGTAACTTCCTCCAACAGCTCACACACATACACAATTGACTGCAGTGGGAATAGTACTACCTGTCTTAATTTACATACTACAGATCATAGTACATAATGCACGGGCCACAGCACAAGTCTGATTTTACCCTCACTGTAGGTGATCTTATGGTAGATGATATCAGCAGGCCACGTGGGAGACAAGAGTTTGGAGGCCTGCTTTGACTGGATGTTTGTGCAAGCACCAAAACAAACCCATGCCATTTTCAAAGTCAGTATGACATAAACACTTAAACCATTCTTTATGGAGACACACATACACACACACCAAGTTGACTGCAATGATGATAGAATTCCTACCTAACCATGTTTACAAATGACAGATCACACTATTTAACACATACACCACAGCAACAGTCTGGCTTTCCCAGGACTGCAGGTGTTTTTATGGTAGATAACATAGCAGGTCATGTGGGAGACAAGAGTTTGGAGACCTACTTTGACTGGCTGCTTGTGCAAGCAGCAAAACAATTTTAAAACATGCCATGTTTGAAGTCAGATAGGGATACATACTTTCACTTTTGTTTGTATACACAAAGACACACACACACACACACACACACACACACACACACACACACACACACACACACACACAGTTGACTGCAATTTTATTTTTATTTTTATTTATTTATTTAACATTTGTTGACCGGGAATGTCCGACTAGGTTCCACAGATCCTGTTTTCAGCGGAGGCCCAGGGAGAAATGCTCCAATTACATTAGAAACCCTACCTATCTCATTACTAAGACTACAGAACTTAACACACACACATCATAGCACAAATCCGACTTATGGAAGACTGCATGTGAACTTATACTGACATAACTGTTAAATAAAATCAAGAATTCAATACACAGGAGGTTCAGATTCAAAAGTTTACTAGTGTACACCAGGAGGCAAAAAACGTACAAGTACAGAATTTTGTCTAACATGAAACAGGAAGCACACAATTTTATATAGGTTTAACATTCAAGCTGTGCCCACCTTACTGACGTGGTATGTCACAGGGCATCTACATCACTTTAGCGTACAGTCCTCTATTCATAAAAACTGCTGATGCTGTATATTTTAAAAAAGTTTTCCTCTGGTAAAAATACGGCCTTGCTATCCACCTGGTCAGACATAATGTCTTTCTGTAAAGTTACTTCTTCAAGGTTTCATATCAGTTTGAATACAATAGCAGATTCAGTCTTTTAATACACATCTTTGTTCTCTGTTACACTTTCCCACCAGCTGCATGCTATCTCAGTAATACATATACAAGGCCAAATCATCCCAGCAGGAAAGAGCAGAAGATTTCATTATTTTGCACATTTAATTTCCTGACCCAGCAGATAATCACTTGTGAAAAGCATAAACATTAAAACTTGCTAAGCTAGCATCTGCCAGGGTCGAAGGTCAACTTGCTTCAAGTCACACTGCAGTTTCAAAACTACTTTACATTTAAACATGAATTAATCCTCTCTGCTATATGATTAATAGAATAAAATGCATTATATACTACTTTGCTTTTAAACTAGCATTTCTCATATATTCAAATACACATTTTTCTAACATTTTCCCCCCTATTAATACTTTTTATTCTATTTTGAAGTATGCATAGTGTCATTTCATTTCCTAACCTTTTCCACTTAGGATTTTCAGCTAGGTGAGTCATTCAATCTATACTTCAGAAAAAATGTCATCTGAGATCAATTTTTCAATCTCAATATCTTGATACAAAGTTTCAGTAACAGATACATCAATAAAATCTTTGATTAATCTTTTCATGCAGGGAATTCAACAGCAAACACATGCTCCTATTATGAGTATACCCACACAAATGGCAATCAGAATATTCATTAGGATGGAACCCCACCCCCCAAATAGATTCTGGAAAAAGTCCATCAGTGGGTTTGGGCCTGGTTCAGTCATGGCTGATACTTGCTGAATTACCTCTAGGTGGTTATTAATTTCATGCCTGTTATCTGGTATATACGCACAGCATTCTTCTTTGATAAGCGCGCACATACCACCTCTAGCCGCTAGGGTGAAGTCAAGAGCCATTCGATTTTGTAGCACAACAGTTCTCATTACATTCAGTTCATCAGTCACTAGTTCTAGGGCAGAAAAAGTTGCATTACTCATTACTTCGAGAAGTTTTGACAACTTCCTCAGCTCCCAGATCGATTTGACTGCTCCATAGGCTGGGAATATTCATGCCCAAGATATAACACTGTCACTCAAGTCCATATGAGTCAATTTGCTTTTGTCTTTCACGGAATTGTGATCTTTCCAGCCAGCTTCAATCTTTCCGACTGGATTCACAGGTTTTTCAACTGGACCTTTAGGTTTTCGAGCTGCTTCTCTCAGGTTTCGTATCTTACCCAAAGGTAATTCTGCAGTATGTCTTATTGCTGGAACCAAATAACCCAAAACAACTGCGGACCAATTCTCAGGTAACCATTTATATGCCTTTTTCCCACAAATAAAATAACAGTTTTCTACTTTAGTACTAATACGCATTAGCCCTGCATGAAACATTTTCTGATCTATAACTGACAATTGTTTAAACAAAACAGGATTCTTGCGAATGTCATTCATGGTTGTTTTCAATGAGTTCAAATATGAGTCATAATTAGTATTGCAAAAAGTATTGCCATTACTATTCTTAATATAACATCAGTAAGATATGGTTATATTACAATTGCTCCAGCCCACCTGGAGAGTATCATATTTATAAAAACATACAATTCCTTTTTGTGTGACAGGTAAAAATAAAGCTATTTTTTCCTGCGATCTCACAGTTCCTGTATCGAAGAGTAAATTCTCCCAAGTCTCATTTATCCCCAAAGGGACAGCGGACATTATCAGTCCTCCATATGCTGTTGGTATAGCTGTACAAATCCAGCAAGTTGAAATGTTCATAGTCTCTGCATATACATGCTTCATGGCTAGGTATGTGTTAAAATTTGGATGCCAGTCTATAGACGTTTCGTCACGCCTTCCCACTTTCACTTGTATGGTTGTGTGTAGGATAAACCACAACAAGAGGAAAATTGTCACAATTACAGTCAATAAATGTATACTCAACAAAATGATTATGCAACATCTCTGAGGTTGATTTAGATTTCTATTTGCTTTGTTTTTGGCCATCTTGGTCTGGTTGTGTATCAGTCACAAAGTTTTTATCAAGTTGAAAGTTCTTTACCGGTTTGCAGTGTGTTAAATGAACCCAGGATGTCCTCTCGGCCACTCTGACTGCAGTAGGCGTTGCCAACAGAACTTGGTACAGTCCTTCCCACTTTGGACTCGCCCAATTCTTCCTTTTCGTCACTTTCAGCCACACAAACGTCCCTGGGGCCAAGACTGCTTCCACCGGTCTGGTCTGTTCCTTATCTGAAAAAGAGTTAAACTGCAAAACAGATTTATTTGTTAACAGTTTCCTTATATAACTAGCTAATGAACTGTCAGCCTCTTGCTCTGCAGGCATGAGAGCTTTCCACTGAGGCACATAATATGCTCTACCAAAAGCCATTTCAAAGGGAGTCAAACCTTTTACATTTGGAACCGTTCTCATACTCAGCAGTGCCAAAGGCAAACAGTATATCCAATTCTTTTGGGTTTCCTCAACTAGCTTCCTAAGTTTACTTTTGAGGGTACCATTGTACCTTTCCACCAGTCCTGCTGACTGTGGGTGGTAGGCACAATGGTTCTTTAAGGAGATACCAAAAAATCTCCCAAGTTGCTGAATTGTCTGGTTTACGAAATGAGTGCCGTTGTCACTATAAATCCTTTCCGGAATGCCAAATCTAGGGATTACTTCTTTTATCAGGGCTTTCGCCACTGTTGCTGCATCCGGGATTTTGGTTGGAAAAGCTTCTACCCATTTGGAAAACATATCTATGATAATTAAACAAAACTTTTTCCCTTCTCACTTATTCAATTCTATGAAATCCATACAAATAGTATGGAACGGATATGGTGGTATAGGAAAACTTCCTTGCTTGGTTTTAAATGCCCCTTGTGCATGGTGCTTGTTACAAGTATGACAAGCTGCACAAAATTTTTGTGTGTAATTTGTGAATCCCTATGTTTGGAATATTCGGTTTACTAACTGTACCATTCCCCCTTTTGAGACATGGTACTGCCCATGGCTCAACAAAGCTGCATATCTAAATAAATTAGATGGCAATATCAGTTTTCTCTCTTTGGAAATGTACAGTCCATTCTCAAGAATTGCACCTCGTTTTATCCATTTTTGTTTTTCTGCTTTTGTAGTAAGCGTCTGCATTGTTTTTAACATGTCTAAATCTAAAATCTCAGAGGGTTGTAATTCCTCATTCAAAAGTAAAGTTTCTGAGTCTGAGGCTGCTTGCTTTGCAGCCGCATCAGCTCATGCATTGCCTTTTGAAATCTTATCCTGTTGTTTTGTATGAGCTACACATTTACAAATAGCTACTTTGGTAGGTAACTGAATAGATTCTAATAACTCCAAAAATAAATTGCGCATGATTAATAGGTTTTCCACTAGATGTTATAATTCCTCTATTTTTCCATTGTTGTGCAAATACATGTACTGTAGAAAAAGCATACTGACTATCAGTATATATGTTTACACACTTGTTTTTTGCTAAAGTACATGCCCACGTCAAAGCTATCAATTCTGCTGCTTGTGCAGATAAGTTATGTGGTAAGGATTGGGCTTCTAAAATTTCAGTGTCTGTACCTACTGCATACCCTACCAGATTCTTCCCTGTAGGACCCCTTCTGCATGAGCCATCCACGTAATATGTCACCTCGGCATTATCCAAGGGCATATCTGTGAGATCTTGTCTAGGTAAAGCTAACTGTTCAATTTCCTGCAGGCAGCTGTGTGGTGTGCCATCCGCAGGAGTTGGAAGTAATGTTGATGGATTTAATGTCGTACATTGTTCAATTGTCATATGAGGTTGGCTCAGCAGTATAGTCATACATGAAAGATGTCTAGCAGGAGAAAGGTATGCCACTTTTTCTTGCAGTAAAATTATTGCAACTGCATGAGGCACTCTCAATGTGAGAGGGTGGAATAACACCACTGAGGCTGAAGCCTGTACTGCCATTGCAGCTGCAACTACTGCTTGTACACAGTGAGGTAAAGACCGCGCCACTGGATCTAACTGCGATGAATAATAGGCTATGGGGCGTTGCTTGTCCCCATGTTGTTGCGTCAATACTGACGTCATATATCCTTGCTCGCAATCTACGGTCTGAAAGAACCATTTGTGATAATTCGGAAGTCCTAAAACTAATGAAGAAGCTATCAACTGCTTCAACCTGCAGAAAGCCGTTTCTGCTTCAGGTGTCCATTGTAAAATATCTTGTGCTGCCATTGGTGTCTTATATATCAAGTCAGTCAGTGGAGCAGATTCCAAAGCATAATTTGGGATCCAGCTCCGACAGAAATTAGTTGTACCCAAGAAAGACATCATTTCCTTCTTGGTTGCTGGTTTGGGTGCTTGCAAGATTGCTGTTTTTCTTTCCTCGTCTAATATTCTACCTTCATTGGATATTACATATCCTAGGTATCTAACTTGTTTTCTCCAAAGCTGTAACTTGCTTTTGTTTACTTTGTGTCCTTGTGTTGCTAAAAATTTTAGTAACGCTACAGTATTCACCCTGCATTGTTGCTGGGTGGGGGCTGCTAGCAAGATGTCATCTACATAAAGTAGAATTTGACTACCTCCCGGTGGGGTAAAGCCTGCCAGGTTGCTAGCCATTTCTTGTGCAAATATTGTTGGGCTTTCACAATATCCCTGTGGTAGTCGAGTATATGTATACCTTTTACCCTGAAATGTAAATGCAAACCAATATTGACTATCAGGATGTATAGGTATTGAGAAGAAAGCATTGCTGATATCTACCGCAGAAAAATACTTCTGTTGCGGTTCTAAATCATGTGGGTCTGGCACCGTAGGTGCTCTAGGTATTACTGCATTATTTACAGCTTGTAAATGTTGTACCATCCGCCATTCCCCGTTTGCTTTTTTAACAGGAAATAGGGGTGTATTACATGGTGAATCAGGAGATTCTACCAGTACTCCTTCTTTGAGTAATGCTGCTATTATTGGCTTAATTCCTATTTCTGCATCCTTTCTCAAAGGGCATTGTCTTTTCTGTGGTCTAAAAGCTGACTTTGGGGTAATTGTAACCGGTCCTGCTGTTCGAATAAGTCCTACATCTGACTTGCCTGTTGACCAAAGAGTTGTTGGAATTTCACATAAGGCCTTTTCTTCTTCTTCTAATAAAAATGCTAATCAGCTGTCCTCGCTAGATTGGAAGTGTACAGCTGGATGTGTCTGTGTCAACCAGTTCAGTTTCTGTTTCTGTATCCCTTGTTCTGACAGTTTTAAATCAGTCTGTTTCTCCCATCTTGTTACTTTTTCTCCTAAGTCTGCCCATTTTACACTTTTGTTCTTTGTCAAGCTGACATGTGGTAATCGATTTGATCTATATAATGCAAGGAATTCTTGAGGTAATGAACAGCTAATTACACTGTTCCCCTGAGTATCCCAATATAAAGTACACAATATTAGTCTAGTTGCACGATTTCTGAACAATTCTTGCTCATACTCTCTATCAGGTCCTGGTGTAGTACAGTAGTATAGAGTACAGTGTAACAAATGCTGTCGATCAGTGTCGAGGGAGGGGGCTTTACTGATGGCTACAGTCATCAGTTCCTCGGTTACTGCCCCTGGACCAGTCGTGACTAGGTCCTGGCTGTACCAGTAAAATGTTTCACCCTCCGACCGCACTACAAAGGTATCCATTTGTCTCTGTGCCTCCATACCTTGTACAGTTGGAACTACTGCTATGCCAAAAATCTGCATAAGGTCCCTGCCCAATAGGTTTACTGGACACTTTGCAGAAACAACAATTTTACTTCTCTGGGTCATACCTGAAACAGGGTCAGTTATTGCTATATCATGGGAAAGTGGTTCCCTGTATAGCTGTCCATTTGCTGCTTTTACTAGTATATAATCAGGTGATTCAGAATGTTCTGGTAACTTGGAGGGGTGTATCAATGTCCGTGACGCTCCTGAGTCACACAGGAATTTGACTTCCCTTCCCTCCACCAGAGGTGTAACTTCTGGTTTCGTATCTGCTAAGTAGGGCTCTAAGCTCAATAATGCTAAGTCCAAAATTTCACTTTCTTCATCCTCCATATCTACTTGCACTTCCTCTGCTCCTTCTATCACATTTACATTTGTTTTTGTTTATTAACTTTTCCTGTTGATTTCTGACTTTCACATGATGTATCTTCACTATCATATAGTCAGTCCTCATCTCCCTTATCTTCTGCAATTACCTTTTTGTTTTGCTTACAATCCCTTGCTTGATGTCCCTTTTTCCCGCACTTGAAGCATTCGCCTCTCTTTTTCCTCTCCTCAAAATCTTCTGATCATTTGTCAGACTCCCTGGGAATTCTTCTTACCCCTTTTACCTGACTGTAACACAAATACATCAGCTCCATCTTCAGCAGTGAAGACTTGCACCTTCTTTTTCTTTTTACTATTAAAATGTCTTTCAGCATGTCTAGCATATTCAAGTAAGGCTTGTAGCCTCCCTGTTCGATGGTCTATCATATGCTTCGTAATGAAGCTACTAATAGGTGCAATGCAACCTTTCAAAAATGCATTTTTCAATTGTTGTTCATACGGGGACATTCGTTTGGTTCTCAGGAACCGACATACCGCTGAGATTATTAAAACATTCTAATAATCTAGCATAGTACCCATCTATTGTCTCATTTTCCTGTTGTATGCATTGGTTAATGCAAGTCCAGTCTGCTCTAGGTTTCCATTTCTCAGAGATTTGGTCTGTTCATATGTTCATAGGTTCATACTAGGCTATCTGCCCGAGGGCATTTACAAGCCTAGCCCATAGTTTTTGTGGCTTACGCCACCCCTTTAGTTTGGGAAACTATGCCCATTATTTTGCTGTGCCTCTGTCGAGCAGTGACACTGAGGTAATCCCTGGGGTATATCTGCGATCTCCCATCCATTGGTCAAGATTCCTCTTGAACAAGGCCAGCGAGGTGCTCTGCCTCACATATACCGGGATTTTGTTCCACAGCATAGGAGTCTTTGGGTGATGAATCTATCCCTCCAGCACATCCTATTAATAGCCGTGTCGAGGTTTAAGTCTCCGCCTTGTGGCTCTGATGGATCTAGATTTTTGAGGTGAAGCATGTTCATCAAATCTGGGTTTGACATGGCCTTGTATGTCAGGCACAGGTCACCTCTGAGCAAGCGGTAAGCGACTGAATAGAGCTGGAGTTCATTCAGTCGGGCAGCATAAGTCAGATTTTTGAGACCCTTTATCCTTTTGGTGAGGAACTTTTGTGGCCTCTCCAGCTGCTGCAAGTGTCGGGTCAGATACATTCCAAATGGGGCATTGTACTCAATCATTGGTCTGATGAGTGATGAGTATAGGGAGACTATGACCTCCCTTGATCTGGATGTGAATCCCTTCATGATAAGGTGGGCAATGTAGAAGGTCTTTCTAACTACTTTAGACCTTTCACTCTGTTGTCTAACTCTGCGTCACTATGTGGGAGTGGTTTAAGCTCTGCATTACGAGGATTCCAGGTGCCACAAATCATGTGCCAATCTGGACCTATAATTTGTCTTACTACTTTTTCTACTTCTTCCCCATTCAAGTGGTAACTCAACCTCATGCCTTGTACATCTTCTAAAAATTTCATAAAATTAACTTTCGGATGGAGGATTCCCTCAGTAGCTTTCCGGATATCTTCCGGTGTCCATGGTCTATATACTAAGAGTGTTGGGTTTTGCCCTTCTTGTCCTGCCTGAGGATTTGGAACTTCTATAAGTGGGCATATTTCTTCTTCACTCTCATACTGTAGGTTTCTCTCTATTTGATATGATTCTGCGTCCCTATGTGTTTTACGCGTTCGGGACCTGGTTTCAATAGGAGCTCTAACAAATGGTTGTGGTCTTGCTGAAACTTCAGGATAACGCGGAGGTGGACCAGCCTATCCACTCACTTCATATCCTGAAAAGGGTAAGGGAGGGGGCAAGGGAGGAGGAGGAGGAGCTGTCGCTATTACCAAGTTATTATCTTCTTTGTCTAAAAACAATGTTTTGAATTTTTTAGCTTCTGTTCTCTACGATTTGCTTCCTCAATCCACCTGTGTGCCTGAGGAATGCCTAACTGGCGTTGCTTTTTTGCCTGACCTCCCGCATCAGATTTAAACTGCTTAAGGAGTTTAACCAGTGAAGTTTTATCTAGTTTACCATCAAATTCATATTGGTTAACCCATTTCGTATAATACCTAACGTTATCAGAACGTTGTAGTTGCATGTATTTTGCGTCTTCGGTTAGGGGCGGATCTCGCGATGTTTTAGTGCACTGATTTCCCATGGCAAAGAAAATGTTACGTAACCCTTTTATCAGTGATATCAAATTCTCAGTTCCTGTACACAGTTTATCTAGAATAACTGCCTACCTTATTGTGTTACCCCGATCCATGACCAAATATACAGTACTTCCTTTTGTCCCTGATCTGTATAACAAATCTTGACAACAATATACTGTAACCTAGTCCCTGATCTAAAACAGAAAAAAGGTAAATTCTTCCTACCTGAGCCTCCGGTATTGAATCGTCCAATATCCGCTCTTGACAGATCAAAAAGTGGCCAGCCTCTTTAAATGACAATTCAGTCGGAGGTCTTTTCACCCAAGAAGAACTGCTTCGGTAACTTCTCCTGCGCAGTATTCGACCACCGGTAGACTCTGATCT